>NW_027466083.1:4687500-4737500 GCF_046127955.1 Nelusetta ayraudi
GAGGCAGAGGTCTTATGTAAATCTCAAAGGACTTGTTGCAAGACGCCAGCATGCCGCAAAGTTCAATAAACAAGATTGACACACAACGACTCGCACGTAAAAAGAACCCCCCCCACCCCCCAACAACCACAGAATTTTCCTTCTGTAAACAAGCTCTGTGGTCGATACTGCTCTGTAATTTAACATTGCAAGAACTGTCCAGCAGAATGTGCCGTTGGTAGTCTGCAATGATGTGGACAAATAGATATTAATCAACCTTTGTGCGACTGAACTTCCAAGTGTTTTTCCCCCCGGTTTTGCACAGCAGCACATATGGTTGCATGAATTAAACAGACAGGACATAAAAAAAAAAATGTCTGACTATTTCCTTGGTATGAAATATAAACTGCAGGGAAAGCGAAATGTCTCGTGACTGGCAAATAAATTGCTAACCTACCGTCAGAGCAGGCGACCCAGGTGACAAAATGTCGGAGGCGCAGGTCGTATTGGATGACTGTGGAGACGCGGTAGTGCATCCCCTTGAAGGTGAAGGCGTACTTTCCAACATTGTTGTCAGGAAGGCCCTGGACAAAGTGCAGCGCCAACACTGGAGGAGTTCTGAAGAGAAAACAAAAGCGGCCGTCAAGTGAAATGGCCGAGAAGGTGAACATGACTGAGACGTTGCCAGCGCTCCAGGAGGTTGTGAGAAAGTTCACAGTCTTTGATATACACTGGTGGTTTATTCCCTATGGAATCTATGGAGATTGTTGGACGATTCAATCTTGGGAGGCTGCACAGCTGGAATCCATTATTCTTGTTCTCATGTAGTACAGGAAATTTAAAGGATCAAGCAGATGAAGGAAATTGTTCATTTGTTCATCATTGTTCACCTGTTGTCATTGCATGTAATTGTCATTCAATGACAACCGGTGGTGCACAATGTTTGGGTTGGAGCTTTGTTTTTACGTCATTTCGAAAGGTTTGCTACGTTAGAAATTTCTATTGTAAATCTTTAAAACACACAGACCCCCTGCAGCCTCTCCCTTCTTTTTTTTTTCCTTAAAGACAACTGGCTTAGTTTAAAAAGCCCACATGCTCTGACGAGAGCTTGTCAACCCGTCGCTCTCCATTGTGAACGTCTCACCTCTCCAGCATCAGCGCCCTCCTCTGGTTCTTCCTGCCGCAGGCGTTGCACGAGGCAAAGTGCACGGCGTTCAGCGGGCTCCACTCGGGCAGAATGTTTGTGAGCGTGGGCAGAGTTTTCGTAACCCTCTCTCTTGTGACAATTTGGCATCCGCTGCACGCGAACTCCCACCGGAAGGTCGACTGGAACAGAGGCTCCGCCCACAAATCCATGGCGAGCAGAAGCGGCAGGGCAAACACGGGAGTTTCCCTCTGACCTGGGGGCAGAGGCAGAGAGGAGTCAGTCACTCAGTCGCGGGCGATGGAAGCTCCCGTCTCCTCGTATTCAGAGGTACTCTCGGATAAACAGCGTTACTGCACTTTGTGAGCTCACTGCAAATCCTTTGTTCATCTTTGCCAAAGGTTTCTCCCTCTTTCATACGCTGCACAAGATTAGTGGTTTGCATGTTGGGGCATGACGCTCTGTGTTATGATCAGCAGGTGATAATGGCGGCTTTCAATCTTTGACACTTTCAAGGCAGCCATTGCCTTATAGCCAAGTTAGAAAAATCAACTCCTTGAAGTACTTCAGTCCTTCAAAAAATAAAAAATAAATAATATAAAATGGTTAATTTATACATATGGCATAGAAGCTATGTCATCTTTTTCTTTAACCGTCTTGCTAAGGCGAGACGGAAAACTCTGTGACATGTGTGCTTTTACAACCAATGTCATCTGAAAGTAGTACTGTGAGGCTGCATGGATCCTAATATTCATGACCAGAAGACTTGAGGGGCCCTGAGAGGTTTGAGATGCTGAGTTTGAAAAGCATTCCCGCAGACATCGCTGCCTCACTCGCAGCCGCCAAGCAAATTTTACACCCTGTTCCTGGTCTGACTCTGGTTTCCCCATCTGAAGAATGGCTTCCAGAAATATTTCATTTATTACCCCCGCCCTTCATTAAACTTCCCTACAGACAACCCGTCCTGCTCAAAAGGAAAGAAACACGCACATCTCTTCAATGTCAAATTTTATATTAACCTTATATCAATTAATATTTGTTCACTGTCGCTTAATTGGAGTCTTGGAAAAGGGCATATTAGCACCTTGTTTTTCGTTTAAAAACAAATAAATAAATAAATCCACCCGAGGCTCACACACAATTATGGATTTCCCAGAATTGTAAATACTAGGAAAATAACTTTCCAATTTTGGGTGAACTGTCCTTTTAAGGCCTCCACTGCTGCTAAATGAGTTCATGATGACACAACGTTCCCGACGGCTAAGTATGAAGACACGCAATGAGATTGCCAAGAGTCATTTCTGAATTTGTTTTCATGTGGCACATCTGCGGGAGTCGTAACTTACCCAGGTTGCATTGCAGCTTGGGCTGCAGGAGTTTGAAGACAGACATCCTGAGACTGTGGAGGTCTTGATGGGCCTTCTGAAGCACATCCTGTGGAACCCTCATGGCGCCATCTAGAGGGAAACATGTTACTGTGACGCATCTGAATGTTAATCTTGAAAACATTGCAAGATGATCCACCAATGAAAGCATGTAGCCAGTGATTCTAGAAGTGAGCCATCCTGTGATGTCTGTGTAATGACTTCTGCATGGGATAGTTTTAGTCGTTACTTACAAGCTGATGTAAAATGAACTGCATTACTTTTTTCCAGTTCACTTTAGTTTCCATAACTGAAATGTTTTGCAACTGAGACAGAAATATTGCAGTATTTGTAATTTGAAGTTGTAGTTAACGGGTTTTAGTATGCATTACTGTTTTTGGGCCACAGTAACGGTACAGTTTTGATATCTTATGGCTCTATATAAAACTACTCTGACAAGAAAAGGCAATTGTATTGTAAAAATCATTAAGAGCATAGATATAATCAAACCAGAAACTTTTTTTTAAATGTGCACTATCAAATTAAATTAAACAAACATAAAAAAACACAAATTAAAAAGACTAAGCAATAAAAAATAACAAAATTATAACCCAATCACAGCCAAGTCAAGACACTTTCAGTTTATTGGGCTGAGGTAGCTCAAACAATGTATAATGGGATTTTCAATTTAATTTAATTTAATTTACTTATTATTATATTATTTATTTAGTTTTTACAAATAGTGAAATATTTATTTTTAACAGGCTGAAAATAGATCCGTTTATGTGGATATACTATTACACTCGTTAATATTAGAAAATGGCCAACAGTAGATCACTGTTGATACGTTAGGTGAACACACATGTTGCGTAACCTGCATGCGACCTGACGCAGACGTCACGAAAATGCAGAGCGGCGCCGCCACAACAACAACAAACAGGGAGGAGAAAGATTAGCGAGTTTCAGGACTGTAGTTGTCATATAGTTATTATCTTAGGCGGCTGTATTTCACTGAGTTTGCCCTCGGGTTAATGTGGTAGAGGCGTTACATTACTGTATTCTGTTCATTGTTGTTCCATGCACTTGGCACTTGGAGTGACGTTAGCTTACTTAGGTTGTTTTCAACCACCGTTTTGACGGAATAGAAAAAAGCCGTATTCAAAGACATATTGGTCTATTTGATGACAGCGGGTTGTTGGCTCAGCGCGGGTTGCGTTAATTGACACGGCTGTGCAGAGAGGTTGGAACGAGTCAAATTATTGATCGCTGCGGGACCCGCGGGTCGTCAAAAAGCCGCGCACCACTAGTCTCGGCTCTTGCGTGAATCTACTTGCATAAAATATGTGTTTGGATAAAGTTTTGTGGCCACATACCGCTGCCTGCGCCCGCACACGCACGAGAATTCAGCTCTCTGCATGACAGGAGCAAGCTGTTAAGTTAGCCAGGCACAGCAGGATCAATAAGAAATATGTACGAATAACTCAAAACTAACCTCTGCCAGGTTGCTGATGGACTTGGACAGCAGCACAAACAGCTTCATATTCTCTGATCAGCTGCCAGACAGACGACTCCTGAGGCTCGTCTTGAGGTCGGTGCTTTCTCAAGCCCTCGCAGTTTACCAGAGCGACGAGCATCGAGTCCAACCAACACAGATTGTTGCTGTTGCTCCAGAAAAGCTTATCTGGAACGGGTACAAACACCGCAGACTGCGTTGGCGTGGCGGAAGGGGACTCGTGTGTCGGTGATCCAACGCCTTGCGCTTCCACACACGCAGGGATGCTGGCGCCTGCTGATTCCTGCGACGCACTTGCTGCATTTGCAGTGAGCTGAGGTGCTGCAGCAGTGGCTTCACTGTTTGCGTGAAAGGCCTGGTGGGGATCCTGAGAGCAGCGTCTGCTGTGTCCCTGAGGTGGATCAAAACCGCCATTTACCCGAGAAGCGCTGTCAGGAGGTGAGCGCGTGGGTTCCACGTCAGTAGCGAAAAGTGTGCGTGAGGAGGACTGCTGGGGTCCCGCTATGGCAGTGCAAGGCGCAGAAGTGAGAACATCCTCCGTGTCTGTGCCCGGGTCGTCGTGTTCATTCCGTAGCGAGTCCAGTTCTGTAGTGACAAAAGAATCTCTAGGATATCCATTCCCCGATTGACTGTCTTTCTCAGTCGATCTGCTGCTGTCGCTGTTTGCAGTGCTGTGCTCTTCCTGGACTTGGGGAGCATCATGCTCATCTGATCGCAGACGCTTATGGGCAGGTTTTATCAACTCCTCCTGGTCCACCACAGCTGAATGTCTTCTTTTACCTCCGATGGGAGGCTCGTCAGGGACAAGACTGGCCAAGACATCCTCCAAGGGCTGGCTGACCAGAGGGAAAAGGCACTGTGTGGGGAAGTAGAAGGAACAGTTCATGGGGAAGTTTGCCAAATACAAGGAGTCGTGAGTTACTTAAGTATTTTGTATGAAAGCAGAAGTGGGACCCACCTCTGGGTTTGTGCAGAGGGTGATTGACTCCTGGAGGTTGATGCGGTACAAGTGCAGTCCATAGGTCAGACCCTTTGAGGAACACCAAGGACAAAACTCCAGTGACGACGCCCTCTGCAGAACCTTTACAATTTTGCAGAAAAGATAGTGTCACAAAAAGAGAATTCAAGAGTTTGCTTATCACAATATTTCAGATCAAACACTTTGAGAAAAGATGGAACCCCTAATAATATTAATTTACAAATATCTTAACATACTTACAGTATCTCACCATATTTATCAAGCATCTTATTTCTGGTCTATAAATAAATCAAATAAACCTTTCAACACTTTCGCCTTTTACTTTCAAAGATTTCCGTGTGTTTTCATTGATTTATTTTTGAATTTTGAATGGTTTGGTCCGGTCACAGGAGTTGTTTTCAAATTGAAATCAGCTTTGCGCAGGTGACAACAGTGGGAGGAACTCGAGTTTTTACTGACTTTTCCCAAATACCCCACCAGTGGTGAGGCCAAAGCCTCCAAACCAGTGTCTTCACCAGTCACTGGCAAACTGCTCCAGCTCTTCTGTTCCATAGCTGTTCGGTGCCATTCGAAGTGTATCACCATGTCACTGCAGCCTGGCACACTGCTCAAGATGCTGAGGAATTAAAATACAGCAACGCAAGTCACTTCATGTCTACACGTAAACCCGAGATTAAAAATGATGTATTCAACCTGAGCTGCCAGAGGCCATTAAGGTTTGTCAACAAAGATGCCGGCATTTCTTATGTCAGAATATATCTAATATATGCTGTCATACTGTAAAAGATTAGCATAAATCTAAACTAAACCCAAATGAAGGTATCTTTTTTTTTTTTTTTAATTATTTTGACAATAACTTGAAGCATAAAATAACTATTTAAAACACAAATAATTTTTTTTTTGACTTTCTAAAACTATATATCGGTTATGCAGCCTATATATACACAATTAAATAGAGTACTATCGTGTCACTGATTACTTCACTGAACCGTTACATTGTTTCTCACAATTTGCCTGCACTTGGTCGAGACTGCAAATATCAATAACATCATATTATGAAACCAATGCCAAACCAGTTTATCTGTGCCACCAGACAACACTCGAATCAAGATAAGAAGTCTGCAGACACAGGTGAGACCAGAAAACCAACCAATTTACTCTTCCTGGTTGGGTTCTGACTATTGAAAACACAAAAAAGAATATTTGCATGCTTGACATTATTTTTAAGTTGCCACCAGCGCAACACAGTTTTTGTTATTATTATTGACTGGTATTTAGTACTTATTTAATATATATTCCGTGTAAATCACATTACATGCATGTTGAATCATTTGACATTCTAGATACTAATTGCACAAAAATCTAACAAATGACAAGCTAACTAACACTGGCAGCTGGCGGCTAGCGCGCCGTTTCTAAATGCTAATATGCTAACTTACAGGAGTGTAGTAGAAATTACTTACAGCCTCTAAGAATAAATTTTAAAAAATGACATACCTTTTACAATTTTAAGATATTTTATACCGCAGAACCGTAAAGCGAAATCCACTCATTGAACGCTGAATTTGTACAGCCAGACACTCAATATAGCCCATGTGCATCACCGCGATACGGTCGAGGAACGTTCTCCTTCCGGTCGCCGGTGGTTGTGCGGTGGTATTTGTCTTCCCCCTCAAAACAGTCAAGGTTCCGCTCTCTCCCTCATGGTAATTTAAGTGTAGGGTACTATTGATTAGTTGTGGTGGTCTTAACGCCTACAATCTACAACCATCATTAGCCAATTATTATTATTATTATTATTATTATTATTATTATTATTATTATTATTATTATTATTATTATTATTATTCGGGACTGAGCCTCAGCGAAGGCCTGCTCTCATTATTATTATTATTATTATTATTATTAGTAGTAGTAGTAGTAGTAGTAGTAGTAGTAGTAGTAGTATTATAAATTCATGAAAATGCCGGCTTCTATTTTTATTTTTTATTTTATTAAAAGCTTATATATGACTTCTTAAGGGATGGGATTGGTTGAATGTGCGTGTGGGATTGTGCTTGTATGTGGTTCGCTCGGGCTCTTTAATACAGACGAGCTGTGACACCTCCTGCTCTTGAAATCCGTGGTCCACAGCATACAGTCAGTTGCACGCGCGCGCGCGCACACACACACACACACACACACACACACACACACACGCACGCACGGATGCAAGCGCGCGCGCGCGCCCCCGCCCGCACACAGATCTCCCTCCAACCAATCCCGCCTCATGTGTGCCCTCCTCCCTTAAGCTCCTCCTGTATGTGCTGCTCCCCTGTCCTCTATTTTCCTCATGATGACAAACTGGATTTGCATATTTTTTTCAGGGAGCGCTCATTATAATGCATTAACTGGCCGCCTCCCAGCCTCATGAGCAGGCTATAGCATTCCACCATGGCATCTCCTAATGCAAAATGAGAGGCAGGCAGGCAGCATTAACAGGCAGACATGTGGCCTGAGTCTGGGCTGTGATTGGCATTTAGAATCAGTTCACCCTTCCCATTCTTAATTCAAGGATGAGAATAAACTCTGCGTCAGCCATTTTCCTTTGTTTCTATACAGCGACTAGGCTAATGCATATTTGGGACACAAATGTATAGGGGCATAATTAAACGAATTTCATACTATTTCAAAAATAATCTTTCTTGTGCCTGTAACTACCATTTTCTTTTCCTATGATCAGAGATACAGCCTTGATTTTAATAATCGCCCAGCAACTGCAATTTACACACAAATCTTTAAAATAAAATATTTTTGATTGAAAGTCGTGTTTTTAAGATAAAACGTAAAATGTAAACGTCTGCATCAGAATGTGGAATAATTTACTCAAATTTTTGCAAACATTATCAGGTAACATTTCAGTCTGCTCTTAAACGGTTTCCATTGCACTATAGGCCATAGGGTCAGAATTAAAATAAATTAGCAAAATTAACATATAAACAAAACACGTGTTTGTATTTTTAGTTCAAATTAAGGGCCACAAATTATTTTTTTGGTTATAGGCAATGAAGTGTATTTTTCTAAATACACATTAAAAGAGTAATAATTGCTAACCATTGTGTAACAGTTATGGTAAGATCAGTGTAAGAGAGTTATTAAACTAACTAGAGAGGGCTTTGCAATTTCAGTATTTTTCACAATAAATCTCGCCAATAAAACTTATGTCCAAGAGAAATGTCTGATCAGACCTCCTGACCTCTCAAAAGCCATTGAGTACAGCTGTTGCAGGAGGGAAACTATTAGGACTTTGCACTGCAGGGGTGTGATCAATCTATATTGTGCTTTCTCGTTATCCACGCAGTCGGAAACAATTAGAATAACAGTAGTTCAAAGGTTACAGACCGAGTTAAAAATCTGAAATTTATTAATGAAATGAGACACAAAACACTAAAAACAAACAAAAAAATCTATATACTGATATAGGTGTTGTCTGTTTTAAATTTTAAGCCTGTTCCCATTGAGAGCTAAAACAATTAACAACAGCTCCAACCCTCAACTGTGAGGATAAAGCCAGTTGCTATGAATGTGTTGGAACAGTAGGCGGCCGGTCTCTGTTAGTTTACCTTAAACATGGTTAAACACGACACATCACTGTGTGTACCTGAACTTATGGAATATTAAACATCACATGCCTCTTGCTTTGCAAGAATTTTTATTAATGTTGACTTCAAAACAAGAAAAACCCTTGCTTTTATTAGGAAACACCTTGCTCTTATTAGGTTTTAATTGCCTTTGGTACACTTTCAATGAGTCATGTGATTCTGAGCTATAATAAACTACTAAATGGAAATGTGTCTTGAAACATTAAGCTTTTCCAATGTTTGACGTTAGCCATACACATAAAAATGTTTGGAGCATGCTTTAATGTTGGTCACTGCATTCTCACCCAAGAGCCTTAGAAGTCACTGTAAAGTAAACATAGAAATGGCAATGAATGGGTGCCTGCTAAAAGTCAGTTGAAAATAATAATTAAAAAATGTCTTGCACAGTCAACCTAATGTAATACTCTCAAAAGTTCCATCAAAGTGTAAATTGCCATTCATGCAGTAATTAACAGCAATCCAGCTTTGTTATGCATTTGCTGCCAAGAGTGGGCAAAAACCCTCTAAAATAAATATACATGTCACCTTTTGTGTCACAATAGAAGAAAAAACGCCACGTCCGTCTTTGGCGCACTGATGCGTGGCTTAAACTGGAAGCGATTCTTAAGTGATAAAATTGCAAATAAGGCACGTATATTGAGCAAGTGGAAGAGTCGAGCTGGGTGAGGAAGTGGCAGGCGAAACCTTCCGACACAATCACACGACGTTTGCAAGCTGCTCCGTTCACGGACTGCGAGGGCTCCCCTATGTCTTATTCATTTCACTTGCCTACTGTACACCGACATGAACGTAGTGAATTCAATACTATGGCAAACACACTACACTACTACCAGCTCCAGCATGCTCTGACAGGAATATTTTTGTATCCACGCGCCTCGGAAAACTTGGGTGACGTTTCACAAAAGGCGGCCAATCAGCACTCGTCTTCTATTAGGACAATGAAAAGCCTCTGACCAATCCGGGGGACGCCAGGCTGCCTGCTAGCCAATCGCGTTCAGGCCCCGCCGAGAGTAATGTTAGAGAGCCGAAGACTGAAGACACTGCGTATCGCCTATGTTCCCTCACACACAGCCATTGCAGAGCATTGAGACCCAGCTGTAGTCGCACGGGTAAGTATCACACACGCCAACATTTTAAGTCTGCGAAACGACGATAACATCCGAAAATATCTCGAGCGTGTGTTCATAATGGTCGAATGTGAAACCTGACGTTGATTCGGAACATTTTCATCGTTGGGAAACGCCGAAAAAAAACAACAAAAATAGCAAGCGCTTAGCAGGTAACATTACGTTACTCCGCCGAGCAGTGTGGAGCAGACGCTCGGTAAGAGAAAAATGAAGAAATGGAATATTATTTCCGAGCGAATTCGACGGAAAACGTCGCTTTCTTCAAAATGAAATAATTTAATATATTCCTGTCGTGTTGTTTTTTCAAAATGGAGTCGAATCAAACGGCAGTTATCGCAAAAAAATTCAGGAATTTCTAGTGGACAACGCGGATATCGACAATGGTAGAAGATTCCCCGTTAGCTAGCCATTGGCATTGCAGTGCATTGCGAAGACTGTCATGAGAGGAGTGGAGCTTCCGACACGGGCGCCAAAAATGACGAAAACACGAGAAAAATATAAAGCACTTTAAAATACACACGGACATATGTTTGTTTCTTAAAACACCGCCGAGCAGACGGCGACAAAATTGAATTCGCGAACAGCGCTTTACTGTAATGGCTGACTGTATTCGCATAGGAAGGCAAAGGCAGCGAGGCAAATGGGAAGACAGCGACAGAGGCGCAGTTCGCTTCAACTTTTTCTAACCGCCTTTTCTCGCGAAACAAACCCACAACTGTGGCGTGCGACGACGGCAAAATAAAATGCAGGCCCTCGCGAATCCAACGACACCCTCGTCGTATTTTTCCGACGCTGGGAAGGTGTGTAATTCGGGCTTTGAAAGCGAGTGGTGGCCGCGGTCGCTCTGCCCTCTATTGCATGCAGCGCAGTGGCTGTGCGCTGACACAAAGAGAAGGAGCCATATTCTCCATGTTAGTGCATGAAGACGAGCGGCCATTAGGAGCTCATAGAAACCAAGTGAGTAGCACAGCCCGCTCATAGAGCCAGCGCAGACCCAATGTATTACTATACAAACCGGCTAGTGCAATAGGAATCAATCGGAGAAAATTTTTGCGCGGATCGCCCGCGTTTTGTACATACTTGTCGAGTCGCAAAGCGAACTGGAAGGCGGGAGGAGACATTTGAGGGGGACTTTCTTTCATGAAGAAGGCATTCTCACAAAATGGAAGAAGAAATATTGCCGTCGTTGTTGACCTCCTTTTCCTCAACGAAAAGCCTATGCGCCATTACTACTTCGCTCGACGCAGTTTAGCTGGGAGTTACAGTAGCGTGGAATAGGGAGCCTTCAAGTGGGAAAATGGTACTTTTAAACCATTTTACACACGGACGCGGAGTTATTTTCAGCTTAGGAAAACGGAAGTCTTTATTCAAGATGTCTGTTTTGATCGCATCGGACCGCACTTTGGAGTGTTTTTACGTCTAATAAAATTATCTTTTGTGACAAACATGCGTCTTTTTGTGACAAAGTTATTATTTTGATAAAAGCTTCCATACAAATGAATATATAAAATAAATAGCTCGCCGAAGACACTTTATCACATTAAATGCAATTTTTTATTTTTTACCCATCTTAATCATGTATTTTTTTTTTTTTTTAAATCTATTTTTAAGAAAGCACACAGGATGATGATGTTAACGCACTCACATACGGGCAACTTTATTCGGCTTTATTGTGAAAGTGACTAGGCAAAGATGAAATACGTGTTTATGGGCGATTTATGCGATTTCCTCAAGGGAAGTGATTTCGATGTGTCAAGCAGGGTTTGTTTTTGGTTTTTTTTTTTTCAGCCCTAAAACTGGGAGGTGACCAAGGACCAATGAGTTATATGTTGGGTGGCACCAGAGCAAATTGCTATATTAAAAGCAATTTTCGACAATTGATCCTCGTCGAGGCTTGGCGTTTTTATTTGTATTCCAAGTTGGTGCGGGTTGACAGCGAGCTGGGCGGAAGACTTAAGCTGGGTCGTCAATTAGCGTCATCAGCGAAAACACACACTTCATGGTAGAGGCTGGGCAGTTATCAGTAAAGTTTTAGCAGGGTTTAGGTGCCTCTAGGTTTCCCTTGCTGATCTGGTCTTCAAACTTTTTTGTTTCAGTGAACGCCAGGATGGGGAAAGACGATTTAAAGCCCAGGGGCAAGATGTCCTCTTACGCATACTTTGTCCAGACCTGTCGTGAAGAACACAAGAAGAGCCATCCTAGTGAGCGAGTTGTGTTTTCCGAGTTCTCCAGGAAGTGCTCTGAACGATGGAGGGTATGATTTGTCATGTCATTTCTTCTTCTGGTAATAATGATAACTATTATGGAAAATGTAGAAACATTGTGCGGTTAAATTATTAATTGAAATCTGTAACGCACAAATGGAGCCGTCTGTTGGCGTATGCGTTTGTACTTTACGGAAGATGATCTCCATGTTATCGGTCTGCTTTTTTCTGCTTTCAGGCGATGAGTCCCAAGGAGAAGGGCAAATTTGAGGAACTGGCCAAACGGGACAAGGCGCGCTACGACGCAGAGATGTCGCACTATGTCCCACCCAAGGGAGCTGTGAAGGGAGGCAGAGGAAAGAAGAAGTACAAGGACCCAAATGCCCCCAAGAGACCCCCGTAAGTACCTCAGGATACCTCTCTCCAAAAAAAAATCTAAAACAGGACATGTGCTTAAATTTGAACACCTCCTTGTCTTTGTCCTACAGATCTGCCTTCTTTATCTTCTGCTCGGACAAACGTCCCGAAGTGAAAGCATTGTATCCTGGATCTGGCATTGGAGACATTGCTAAGAAACTTGGTGAGATGTGGAACAACACTGCTTCAGAGGACAAGCTGCCGTTTGAGAAGAAGGCTAGCAAACTGAAGGAGAAGTATGAGAAGGTAAAGAAATTGAATATCCGTCAATATGCTACCACGAGCAGGATAAGCATACTTGATGAGAATACTGTCGTTGTCTACTCCCATTGAGTGCTAACTATGTAAGACTATAGACAATACAATGATTTTTTTCAGTCCTTTATTATATTATGATGCGTTTTCTCCTAAATCGCAGGAAGTTGCAGAATACCGCTTGCGAGGCCAGGCTGGTGCTACTGCAGTTAGGCCCCCAGCTAAGATGGTGAAGAAGAGGGATGATGATGACGATGATGACGACGACGACGATGAGGAAGATGAGGATGACGATGATGATGATGATGATGACGAATAGATTGGGAGTGAAATATAGTGGTTGTTTTCTTGTTTATAAAGCATTTAACCCCCTTAAGCACAGTTCACTTCCTGAAAGAAAATGCGTTAGTATACAAGGGGTTAAAAAAAGAAAAAACTGTGTATATCAGTTGTTTTTATGCTGTACAGTTTTTTTCCCTCCTTTTTGTATAGTTAACACTACACAAGTGTCGTGTCTGTATCTTTCTGCCAGTCTTATATTTTCAGTGATAGTTCCTAGACCACTATCCTGCCTGGTACAGTGTAAAGGGGGTGGGCCTACAGTATTTACCCTAGTTAGAGGTGCACAGCACATAAACGTTCTGAGTTAAATCTGAGTGTTCCTTCTCTTCCCCATTGTTCCCAAGTGTGTTTTTATTTTTTAATGACATGTTATCAGAATTGACGTATCACAGTTTTACTGATCTTTACATACCACTGTAATGGCAAAAAAAAAAAAAAAAAATCCTTGTTTATTGTTTAAAAATAAATTGCTTCTGATGTCAATAAACTTTTTTTTTTTTAAATAAACCTGAGCTGTTAATGATTTTTTTTTCCGGTGAATAGTGACATGGTCTGCACTTTTTTTTTTAATCAACAAAAAGATTAGTTAAGATAATAGAAATGAGCAAATTAAATTAAGCATGAGTTGTACTAGTGAAGACAGATGTACATTTTTTGGGGGGTGACTTTGCACTGTGAATCCTAATTAGATGGAGCAGGTTTTGGTTAACAACACTCAATCATTGCGTTCCTAAGCAATTTCATCTTCATGGAAATGAGTTCCCCACTGCTGTCTGCCCAGTGAAGCAGGCAAACATGGCACCCAACCACCCAGGCTGCTCTGATGTGTCCCTATATGATGTGTGACTCATCACCAAAAGTGTATGTCGTGCATTCTCGCCCTCTGTGGTCACATGTAAAAGAGCTGTGTGCCGGTGGGGTTAAGACTGAAAGCAGCGTTTGCGTCTGCTCGACATGACAACATGCATCACTGACTGTTCTTGTTTTATTTAGATACTGCTGCTACGTCTCCTGCGTACTCTCCCTGCGTCCTATCCTGGGCTAGAAAAAAAGTGCCATTTACATAAGAAGGATTATGTGCTTTCAAAAAAAACAACACACACAGTGACATAAGAATATGTTGCACAAACCACCGCGATTCAGATGCTCAGGACATGCACATGTACATTGTCATGTCAGCACACAGTTCCCTTCCCTAACCTCATTTTCCCCAGGTTAGGTATAGAAGAAGTTCTGCCTGAGTGGGTCAGCAAAGACTAAAATGTCTACTCGTGAGGTATAAACTGACCGTAGATTTCCCTCCTTCCATGTCGGCCTCTTGTCGCATTGAACAAGCTGGATACAGGACAGCAGGATGACCTCTGAACTGTGACACAGCCTCCACCTCATCCGGATTCTTCCTCTTCCTGTCATATTTACATACAGGCACTTGCAAACAATCTGTTTATATACTCGGCCAACCTTTCCTCATGCCATGCAGCTGCTGTTCATAATAACATTAATATTCATGATAATAATGAAAAAAAGACAGCAAAGCTAACTCAAGACTGCCAGCGTCCAATCAGACAGCATTCTGCAAGCTGCTGTTGCTGATTGTCTTTTTATCCCCTCAGTGTTTCTGTCTGCTGCAGATTAGAGAGGAAGCCCATAAAAAGGTGAATATGAATTGGAGTGCACGCACAATCCACTTTTGACATGCATAGTGTGAGGTAACATGTTAGAAAACGGCAGGGAAGTGTTGTTCAAGTGCTGAACTCTGTCGACCGCTGGCCTGCTCCAGGGCCTGCACAGGCCCAGAAATGCGCACACGGAAAATCAGGCTTAGCTACACAGCGCCATCGAAGCCCCGCTAATCTCAGCCACCTGGTGCCGGCCTGTGCACTCTGCACCTCCAACTGTGATCTCTCGGCGACACCTAGCGGTCGAAATGAGACAACCGCTTTTGAACCTTTGATATTTGTTCAAGGGGGAGGTGGTGGGAGTGGTTACGGGGATAAAATAAATTGGTTTATGCATTGAAGGAAGGCCTCTTCCTTCCTTTTGTTTTTCTACATTAAAGCAGCAGTGTGTTTTACATACATGCCATCATGTATCGTGAGCTGTGTCCGAGAGATAGAAATAAAGACAATGCAGTCTTCTTCGATTATTTTATGAACAACGTGCCATTCAAGTATTTCCGATGCATCCATATTCTTGAGTTGTTACAAGGTTGCACTTGTTTCTCATATAAGTCATTATAGTTCCTCCTGTAGTTTGTCAACCATCCAGGCAGGACGCCAGTCTACTGTGTGTTTAAACATGCCCGAGCATGTTTAAACACTAATCTAAAACAATACAGTTGACTTCTCAGTGATTTTATCTTTTATTTAAGGAAGGGAACAGGGGCAACACATCAATTAACCTTGAGAAGTTTGGGATTTGCAGTAAAAAAATGTGTTTTGATCCTGATCGATTCTTCCAGTTCACACGTCACATCCCAAGCCACGGAGACCTACCTTGCAACCATTAGGACTGGTTTGACGGGTTACCCAAATGCTCTAACTCAACAGTTTATTTAAAAACTGTAAGAGAGAGAGAAAGAGAGAGAGAGTGAGAGAGAGACGGAGGGAGAGAGAGAGAGAGAGAGAGAGAGAGAGAGAAGGGGGGAGGGGGGAGGGGTGAGAGTTTTGAGTGAGATACTTATAGAAAACTTTGTTTCGACAGATGTTGGCACACAACGTTCATATTTATAGACTTAAAACAGGTTGCAGCTTGAGACAGACTGTTGTTTTAGATATTTCAAGTAGATAAGAACAAGACATTATTTTTCTGGACTGGTTGGATAATTTTTTTTTTTGAAAGTTTCCCAAATCTGTTGGAACTATATCCAGAATATCCACCTTTGAAAGCTCACATAGAAAACATTCGGAAAAGGGACATCCTTTATTAAAATTGAGAAATGGTTCAACAAAATCTTAGTCTGTCCTACAGTTTTTTTTAAAACTCTCAGTTAAGCCAGTTAGCAACCGTTTGAACCTCAGTATTGGTGTGTGATGTACCAGAAGTGTCACTGAGCATCTGCCGAAGCCAGTTTGGAGCAAAAGTGAAAATGTCCTCCTGAGAAGAGCTCTCAGTACGGATTGCTCCTGTGTTGCTCTCTGAACGAGCAAAGGTCACTCAGCCTCATAGTTTTTTACTCTTCTCTTCTCTCGCAATGACGGACTGACTGAATCAGTTTTAATGATTGGAGCTGGCCACAATAGTGCGCATTTGTGTGCACATCACCAGGATGTCCAGCTCTGCGCCCACGGGTTGACGAATGATGTCCAGCTGACAAGATGTTGGGAGACGATTGTTGACCGTTAGCAGGTAAAATCAAACTAGCCACCAAGGCCAGTTTAAAAACAAACAAACACACAATTATAATCATTAGATGTTAGGATTTTAATCGATTCACATTAATACTCATATCAAGGGTTATTCAAAAAAGAATTAACCGATTTCATTGCGCCATATTTTAATTAGGAAAAGCAATAGAAAACTACAGCCAAGTCACAAGTATTCCACCCAAAGTCAACTTTTATTTCCTGTCTTACAAGTGTTCATTGTGGCCACCATCTGTAGCACTGACAACATCAATGCGAGTTTTGATCGCTGTTGTTTTTCAATGTTTAAGATGTTTAACATAACTCAGAAAACCCCTCTTTCAAATGGTCACTGACTCATTCCATGACGATACATGAGAACGTCATGAAATCGGTTCATTCTTTTAAAAATAACCATGTAAACCTTTTTTTTTTGTCTTTGTGATCCGTACAAATACATTGCCTAAAATAAGTATAGACAAGTAAAGACATTCTCGATGGAAAAAAAGTCACGTCTTATATATTCATGACGCGTACCATTGAAAAAACGAGACCCTCAGGAACAGGTAGTTCTGCATGAAAAAGCTAGGCTGTTGCACTCTTATTCATCCAACAGGTGGTGATGCTGCAAAGGACAAAGGCACAGGAGGAGCAAGGAAGACAGCAAACAGCAGAACATGGGAGACTGGAGTGATTGAGTTGAGTTGAGAGTTTTCAACATCTTGTGTCTTTCCCCCAACCACCCAGATGTTTTTTTTTTTTTTTGTTAAAATGTCATTGTTTCCCTTACATTATGAATGTATGCATACTTTTATTATATTAGTTACATTTGAGCTAACTCACAAAAATATTTAAATGTGTATTCAATATTAAAATGACAATTAAAACAGAGGGATTTTGAGACATGTCTGTTGGATTGAAAACAAAAGCTAGTGTGTGTGTGTGTGTGTGTGTGTGTGTGTGTGTGTGTGTGTGTGTCTACTTTCTACTTTCACTGTAGAATTTTTATACAGTTGTAAATAATGATAAGGGCAGAAGTTTCTGTGAAATCAGATGAATCATCTGCCCTTGAGTTGGACTCTTGAGTCAATTTTATGTTTTTTTTGGGGGGTAGGCGGGTGGATTGTAGAATCCAAACAGTTCTGAGAAGGTAAGGCGCTGTGTGGGCAGGAGAGCTTCTGTTGTTGCACCAACTGAGAACATCACAAAACAGAATTCCCAGGGTCTCCCTCTACAGAAGTGAAAATTGCCAATTTTGATACAGCTAGTGATATGCCCAATGTCACCAGTTTTACTGTATGAAAATAGTAAAGACAGAGAGAGAGAGAGAGATGGAGAGAGAGAGAGAGAGAGAGAGAGAGAGAGAGAGAGAGAGAGAGAGTAAACACATAATCTGGCTCATAATCTGGCTCAGACACTATAGCTTTGCATGCAAAGAAGTGTTTCTTAAATCTGCTGGACATCATCTCCTCAGCTTCAGCTAGGCTCCAAGTCACTTCCTGTCATCCTTTTCTTGTCTTCTTCTGGGGCATTTAAAGGCACTGCAGCAGCAGCAGCAGCAGCGACAGCAGCAGCAGCAGCAGCGACAGCAGCAGCAGCAGCAGCAGCAGCAGCAGCAGCTTCCTGCTTGTGTGGCAACCAGGTTCTCTTATTACAAAAACTGACCGGCTGCACTTGTGAGATTTTCAGACTGGCCAGCCACGCATAGTAGGGCCGTTATGGCTTTTTTGTCAAGGATAATTACTACTGCAAGTCTGTAAAATATGTCATGTTTGCACCCCCGTTCTCACTGTCATGGTGAGCGTTATTGGCCCAATGCACTGAAACGCCTTGACAGTATTGTCCAATTATATTGTTTTTCTTTTTGCAACAAAGAGCAGCCAAGACCAGTTGCAATAAAATCATTAGCCGTGACTCCCGTGATGCTCAGTGTGTCTAGTGTCTAAAAGCCACACTGTCCGATCCTCTAATTAGCAGGCCTAGAAGTGGTGAATGACATAAAGGCCTTATTTGCAATTCCCAGCAGGGGCTGATCTACATACAGTAAATGCCACACATTCACAGCGCAATGATTGTAAATCAAAGCTCATGGTGGTTCCATGCAAGTACTTGATGACCTTGATCATTGGGAGTGGCTTTGGGATCTGTCTATGATTTGTTTGTGTGAAGAGCAGGTGGTTTATATGTTGTCACCAATATGCTGCTCTGGAAATCCTGGAAATGATTTAACGTTGATCTTCTTTGGAGGAACATTTCGGAGAAAATGTCACAGCCGCGCTGTACCGTCACAGCCATTCCAGGCTCAAACACAGCATGGCAACATACAAATTACTCTTTGATTGCGCCAGTGACAAGGCAGGAACCGCAAGACTTTTTGTGGCACAGACGTCATCCTGAGTCTGTGTGCAGCGCCAGTGTTGCCCTATGCTTCATTGTTTGTCACCAAGCCTTTAATCTTTAGGGTGGGAAAAGAGCTCTATTTACTCCCCCAGCCTGCATGTCTACAAGCCTGGTATTAGTGCATGTGTGAAGGTAAATTAGGATGTCTAGATCAATTAAGATAAAGTGCCCTAAATTGTGCCTTTTGTATTTTTTTTGTTTGTTTTTCTACTCAAGTAATTTTATATCTGGAAAGAATGTGGCTGTGGCTCAGATCCAAACTGATGTTCACTGTTTGGATGTCTGCATTGTTGATTTGTCTGCTGTCCAGATGAGGGAGAGTGTTTTTTGTTTTTTTTTTCTTTATCAACGCAACAATAAGCTCTCATGTATCGACACATGTATGATAACATGGCTAAGACCGAAGCCGCTTATGGATAATCATCACGGCCCTCCCATGTCTGCAACCAACCCCCCCCCCCCCCCTTGTGACATGTCATGAATGAGCCTTTTGTATTTTCCACCACATCTTTTTCATGAGTTTCCGTCTCTGCTCTGGGAGCTTTATGAGCGACAGTCATTGTGCGTCATGCTGCACGTTGTGCTGCTTCCTGGTGGCAAAACAATAATTAATGCACCCTACAGAGGGAAGGCCACGCTCACGTTGACAGAGTGAGGTAATAAAAGAGACTCAGAGTTGTTAAGGGCTACAGATGAAACAGTATTGTGTTCCTCCAGGTAAACTTAGATGTATAGATATACACATATACATAATTTCAGAATTACACGCTTAAAAGTCTCATTAATACCTATGTTCAGAATTTTCTTTTTCATCCTGCCTGTTTAAAGCTTACTTCCCTTTGACACTACAAAAATCCCCATTTGCAGAATGTCTTCAGCGATTCATTGTCTCTATTTGCTGTTTGAGGGCATCTTAAAAAAGACAAAAATTACAGTGGAGTTTGGTCTTAAAAACTCAAAAAAATCTAAATATGATGAAGAATTTGGATGTTGTTATTTCTCATTCAAATTTATGCCAGTGGGTTTTTACAATCAGTGCTGTCATGTGTTGCTGCCCTCTTAGGGATTAAGCCACTTTCTAGTCACATTTTATTAATGGAATGTACCAAAGCTCAAATAATCCTACCGATTGCATTTACAACTCGATTGGATGGTCGGAGGGAAAAAAAACGCATCCCTTTTGCTGCCTTCAACTGAGTGTGTGTTGTTGTGTGACAACATCTTAACGTCATATCTGGAAATTTTATGTCTTTATAATTTTTATTGTTGCTTTATTTTAATTGTTACTTTTAAATTTATGAGACATTGATTAATTCCAGTGGTGGCAACCAGTTGTCATAGAGGTGTGTTTGTGCGTCTCTCTCTGTGTACACCTGTTCTCACATTTGCTCCATCGTAGCTGCTTTAATGATACCACAACTTCCTTCCGTTATTTTTGTATGATGTCTTTCATGAGGAAGCTGTGGTTGGATTTTGTGATCTTTTTGTGAGCAGTCATTCAAAGAGATCAGGTGCTGAAATCCCTCCATCACCCATAATACCAGGCCAGGGTGCCGAATCGATTATAATTTTATGTTTTCGTTTTTCTTGTGTGTGTGTGTGTGTAATGTGGTGTGTTGGTGCACACATGCACTCACATCCCCCGAGCCCCCACGCCTACACACACTCACGGCCAGCAGTCTTATGAGATGGTGCAACTGCAAAAACAATGCTTGTGTGTGTTAAAGGTGCGTTTGATGACAAGCCGTGGCTCCGGACTGACGGTACGTTGGCGGGATAGTTAACAGCTTCTCTTTTAGTCAGTAAAAGTTTGCGAACCTGTCATGAGCGCAACCCACGCTCATCCCCCACACACACGCATGCTTGGTCCTGACAAATGTGACATCATCTGCAGGCGAAATAAACCTTACAAATGCATAGACTTAATTGCCGAGAGAAATTGTCACGGCAAAGAAACACTTCACCTGGTATAGATGTCCTTACTTTTGCCGCTATGTACAATATGCTAAAAAGAAAAGAGTAAATGTAAGAGAACAATTTATATATAGTTTAGTAGTATTAGTTTCTTGACAAAAACACTTTTACCTGTTTTATGGAAATAGAAAAACAGTTGCACGTTTTTGCATCAGAAAAGACTGAGGTTTCACACACACAAGTGCTTGAATATGCTACTGATGAAAACCTTTCCATTGACATTCAAGACATCCGTGGATCCCTGTGAGTAGACGTTTAAAAAACAAAAATCTGTTATTTTGCATTTCAAGACAGTGTTAGGTCCATATTAATGTAAAGCATGTCAGGAACGTTTTCATTGGGTTCCAAATCAACGCAAAGAAAGGATTTCATTCCTGAGTTTTTGCATTATTATGTCCTTTCAAAATTGCTTTAAATATGCATTTTACAGGAGTTCCATTTTGGTTTCTTTCTGTCTTTCACACAGCTCCTGTATACATGAACAGCTGTTTCCCCTGGATGGTATGGTGTATGGCGGGTCAGAGCATTCAGCTGCCATCCATTTAGCAATATCTTAGTTAGTTTCTTCAATGTACTTTTATCCACAGGTCTGCGGTGACTCCCTCACTCCGAAATGGTGCTTTGGCTAAGCGGTGCCTCGCCAGTCTGAGAGACACCTGGATGTTTAGTGTGCAGGTGGTTGCCGAAACATCACTGCAGTGTGAATTGCACAAAATAAACAGCTAATGTTGGCAGGATGCAGTACTGAAACCAGGCCCCCAGGGTCCAAGACGGCGGTCCATTCATTTCAATGAAGTTGCTCATCCAGCGCATACACCAAAAAAGTTTTGGACTTCTGCATTAATGGGTCCATAGAGCAAGCGCAGTAGTGTCACTTCCCATCATGCCTCTGTAACTCACATGACCTATTTGGCCAATCAGAACGATTCTGGAGAACGTCACTGACAGACACGTCAGGATGCAGCCAATCAGAACGAGCTGAGCCACAGCAGCACGTTCGGCATTGCGACGTCACACTGGGAATAAATTATTTTCTGGTGGTTTTCTGGCCTTTATCATTTATTAAATGACTAAAAGACCATAACTGAAAAATCTACAGTAGTAAGATATGATATGAATTGTGTTTCAGGTCACAGTCATCCTGTCAGCGCCATGGGATTTTTTTTGCCGCAGTACCTCGAATGGCCACTGGGAAAAATCAGTGCCCTGCCATATTGCCAGTCAGGTATCCAGTTCTTATAATTCATCCATGGTTGAAACATAGTGCTGCAGCATGAGGACCTGACTATGGGTGATAGGAAGTGATTAAAATGCGATTCAAAAAATTTGCACGCCTTGTATTTTATCTCATTGTGATTAACGCATTAATTCTAACAGCCCCAGTTTTACATTTAAGAGAAACGTTTGCAGGTGCTGACCAAAGTCACTCCCACAAGAACCCCCGAGTGCGAGTGTGAATCCTTCCGCAGGATTTAATTCATTTTGTACCCTCCCTGACTTCTATTCTCGTCACTGTTGCTGAGTCAAGCTGGCATTTGTCAGCCCTCCCCTCTCCGTGCCTCTGTTAGTCTTCTCAATGTCTTAATGAATTTGGCCGTGCTCTCGCAACAAGATAAGAAAAGAACAAGTGAAAAAAAAATATATCCACAAAACACTGGAGCTGCAAGACACCTCTTGTCCTGGATGACTCAGAGCTTCGTCCCAGAACAAACAAACCAATCGAGTGACCACCTTAAAAAACAATGTCTGGTGGAGGGCCGAGCGTGGGCAAAAAAAACAACACGTAATCCTATTATTTGCTTAGGGGAGCGTCACACCCGCTGACCGACTGGAGATCAGATGAAGCCAGCCAGTGTTTTCTTTTTCCTTTCACAACCTTTATTACGAAGCCATCAGTCAGAGAGGAGAAACACTGGAGGGAAGCAACCGCAGCTGTCGCCTCACGGCCTGTGCGTTGTTTTTGTTTTGGGCTCGGTGGGCGAAGACGGCGGCTCATCTAATCACTGCTATTTGGTGGCGTAATAGCTGCTTGCCGCCGGTGTCCATAACACTGGCGGTGTGCTGCTGATAACATGGCCTCGCCCTCCGCTTGGCACCTGCCTCGTCACAGAAGCAGGGGATGGATAGAGAGACAGAGGGAGAGAAACAGTGCGAGGGAGAGAGAGAAAGAGAGAGAGAGAGAGAGAGAGAGAGGAATGGAAAACAGGAACAGAGACTCAGAGAAACAGGCAGCCAGGCCTGTCAATGGTGCAACTTTCCCATCCCCCCATTGAGAGTAACATTTTTTAGTTCCAGCACCTCACTGATATCATTAAAAGTCTTCTCCGAAAACCACATGAATTCACAAAAACATTACATCTCCCAAATTGATCTGTGTGTTCGTGACCAGCTTAAAGTTTCCCTTTCGTGAAGAAAATCCCTCAACCAACGTATTCAGACCATAATACTTCTTTTGCTCCACTCCTCTTTTCAGCGGTGTCACATTAAAATCCTGCAGCTCTAGGAATGGTTCCTTTTCGTGGTGTCATGAAAGGCGCTGACGTCTCACCGACGGCTCCTCCGGGTTTTGCGGGGACAGATGGACGACTGGGCGTTGCTTCCACTTTCCAGTGCGGCCCCCCAAAGCGTATGGATGGTCCAAGACTGCATCACTTTTAGCGGTAAGCATGTCACAGGAGATTGTAAACAGAGGGCTAAGTTTGCTGTTTACTCGAGATCTAAAGAGTTTTTTTTTTTTGGTTTGTTTGTTTTTTCGATAATGATGAAATATTGTTCCACTGGAGAGGAGGATGAGAAATAAGGATCACAGACTGGCCTTCATCTGGGACCTTTACTCATTGTTTTCAGCACAGTGTGAAGGGAACGGCCTCGGGTGGACGAGTATCGAGAGCGTGTGAGACGCTGAGACTGCGCGTCATGTTTGTTTTGTTTTCTTTGCAAAAGCAGAAGGAGGAAAACAAAACAAAAAATACTTTGACGCTGTCGAGGCTCAAAAGGAAACCCGTTGAGCTGCCTCCCATCGCTCGCTCCAATCGCACAATAGCAGACGAGCAGGGACACACTCACGGCCCACTTTTACCGCTGGCTCTCGAAGCCTTGTGTGACTGTGTGAGCGCGTTTGTGTGTGTGAGCATAAACACGCTGAGCCGGGAGGAGGCTGTGAAAAGTCAGTGGACGTAGAGCCAACAGGGACATGACGTACAAACGCAAAACAGAGAGACGTAAAATGTTGAGTAACTCCCGACGGCTGACAAACAGCAGCGAGGCGCGCCAGCTCGGGGACATGGAACTCTGCGCAGGCCTTCGGAGGGAGGCGCAGGGGGCTGAAGACATGAGATGATGACACATTCTTAGCTTCAGAGTGCTGCATGTGTGAAATTTGTTTACGGGGGACCTTTACTCCTACGCAAAGTACGCAAAGAAAATTACAAAAACCCTTTTTTACTCAGAAAATTGAAGCAGCAAAGGGGAAGTCTGACACTCCCTTTCCCATTAAATGTGGCTTGTTGGAATCAATAGCTGTGTGCCACTGGAGAAAATAACTTATTGGATGCAGAAAAGAAATTTACCTTTTTTTTTTTTTTTAAATAAAATATGTCAACTATTTTTAATTTGTTTGGAATATCTACCAGCAGACCAGGTAGACTAATTTCTCTGTAATGGGCTTGAGTTGAAATGATCTATTGGTGGGGATGGTACTCCTTTGTCTCCCTTAGTACCTTTAAGTGTTTATTTTTTCATTTGTCACTGCCATTATTATTATTATTAGTTATTTTTCGAACTATTTTTTCCCACTCTCCATTGTCCTGTCACTGTGAGTTCATTTCATTTTTACTTTGCTACCTTGTGGAAATGTGATTCTCCCCTTGATTTGAATCTGTTGTGTCTGATTGTAACTTTCACTTTGTTCTTGAAAAAAAGGCCTGCGTGCGCTGTCTCTCCTGACGCGCTGTCCCGCGAAGCCGGCAACAAGGGCGGACATAAAAAACAACAAAAAACAAACACAACAACTTCAAGCAGCAGATCAGTAGATCTATGGCTGCACCGGGGAGGCCTACCAGAGGGATCTCTGGACAAATTCCTGCACCGCGTATTTACCGCTGAGTACAGCAGACAGGTGCTCTGGTTAGAGGAGGACCCTCCTGATCCCAACATCAACAGTTGGGCTCATAGTCTGTTTCCTGTCACTTCTGGGCAAAGCCAGTTGGGCTTCTGAGTGGGACCCAGTGGCGGGACGTCAGGGCCAGCAAGGCCTTCTCTGCTGGCCAGACCATACTTAGAAAAGTACATTTTCCCGTAAATACTGTATGACAATAAAGTTATTCCCCATCGTCTCCATTGCCTTAGTTAATTAGTCTTCATTATGATTCAAATGCTGCGGAAACTATGCTCAACTACGTCTTCTGCTTGAAGGTGATGTAATGTGTAAGTGTGATTCTCTATGGATTCTCAAGCTGTAGTGTCATATTAAGGGTAATATGAGGTAGATTCATTTAGGGTGGACTAAATATGACTTCACTGATGGCCTAGGTGTGAAATGCACGGCCCACCACTGGTGGAAAAAAAGTCTTGGGCCACACACAATTGCCACACTCATTGTCTTTATTGTTATAGCTATTATTCATTCATTCATTTTCCATACCCGCTTAGTCCCGAGCTCAGGGTCACGGGGGTCTGCTGGAGCCTATCCCAGCTGTCATAGGGCGAAGGCAGGGAGACACCCTGGACAAGTCGCCAGTTCATCACAGGGCCATAGCTATTATTGTTATTGTTAACATTATTAT
The DNA here is from genome assembly GCF_046127955.1 of Nelusetta ayraudi. Lineage (NCBI taxonomy): Eukaryota > Metazoa > Chordata > Actinopteri > Tetraodontiformes > Monacanthidae > Nelusetta > Nelusetta ayraudi. The sequence goes on from NW_027466083.1 coordinate 4,712,968, forward strand.
TGTTATTAAGAGTGTTTTAATTACTTCACTATTATTCTTGCTATTATTTTTTGAAAATCTATCAATATGATTCTGTAATTAAGCCCCTCTGTTTAATTTCCTCTTTCATTTTTATATTCATTTATATATTTCTTTGGATCATTTACCATTTTCTATGTCTGATAATTATATTATTTATCATTACATATTAATAAAGATTTTTTTCAAGTGCTTTATTTAAAATTGACACACACGCAAACTCAATTATATTGTTGATTGTTATTCACCCTGTCTGTCTGTTGTTGTCACTGTATTGTCCTATTGCCAACTAAAGAAATTTCTACCCCTGTGAAATTGATAGAAACATCACATCTAAATACACTAGCATTATTCACAGTGAGGGAAGAAGTGGTTGAATTGATGGCACTGGGCACTGGAAGCTTTACTTTGATGCTTGACCATGCGGTCTTGAAAATTGGACAAAGCGACAGAAATGGACAGAACACCAGTTGATTGCACATGGCACATGAAGACAGGGTTGTGAGATTCGTGAGGTTTATGTGCTGCGATCTCACCGTCTGTCGGGCTCGTGCCTGGATGGCTGGAAACATAATGTGTGCATGTGTCACAGTGTGAGTCACGGCAGTGGGCATTTCCAAAAAAAAAGTGACATTTCTGATTTGTCATGACATCAGCAGTTGCTCCAAAGGGCAGCCCTTCGAAGGGTTAGTCGGCGCAAAATAGGCATCCTGCAAATTTGCTCCTCACATCAGTGTTTCTTTCCATCGTTCCAGGGACGTTTTCCAATTAATGCAACCATTTTGGAGTTTGCAAAGGCGAATGTGGTTAAGGGCCAACACACCAACGACAACAAACCAACACACAACATCTCTAGTGGGTTACGGTTATAGTTTATCCATCCATCCTAACACTGTGTTTTTAACTCAAAATATCCACCGCAGTAAAAAAGTCAGAGTCAAATAAAGCTCAAGAGCCAGCCACCTCGCTGCTCCCTCCCTCAGGGCCTTACAAGGCCTCACTGAAGAAACACAGTCAATCTTCTGTATCTGTACGTAAAGACTTCTTCATGCCTGGAAATCTTGTTTCCTACTCGTTGGCTGATGGACGTGCGGGAGACACCTTTTTGTTTCCTAACTTTGCCTGCGCAGCTCCGGGCAGGAACCTTTGCGCCGCACTTTGAAGCTCAAAGTCTGCAGTGGGATCTCGGAATAGACTGATAGCACATGATGCATGTAAATAACCTGCAAGGAGACGCCAAGGAGGCAATGCAGGCAGGCAGTGAGTGGTGTTCCAGCGCTGTATATTGGGACGCATGTGACCACTGCCAAGTGCATTGCGTTGCATGCCGTACTTCAAAGTTGAAATGCAGCAACTGTTATGCAGTGACGCAGCGGGGGCAGAAATAGACCGGACTTTGTCTCTTTGCTCAGACAAGTTAGCAAGTTTTGCTGTCTGGTTAAACTCAAACCTTGCCTTTTGACCTTTCGAACACACCGAAAAAAACACTTGCTGCTTCCTTTTCTGTGACCGCTTCTCTATGTGCATGTGTTTGGCGCTGTGTGTGCTTGTGTGTGTATGTGTGTGGTCTGTGCACCGCAGCAGGTGTTAGGATGATAAATCTGATGCGAGCGCAGCGGAGAGGCTCAGGGGATAACAGCCACGTACCGTCTTCACACAAAGGGGACAATGTGATGCCTGTATTTGATTAGCAGACCTTCGAAAGCAGAACTGGGGCTGCAAAGGTGACCTGCTGATTCATATTACACAGACCTGCACCGCTGAGCGAGGGGAAGCACCAGCACGAACTCGCTCCATGAAGAGGGCACAGAGTTTAGTTTGAAGATTGCGGATTCAGTCGTCAGTCATCATTTAACATTGAAATAGACAAAGACCTGCTTATAATTTGTTTATTATTTTCTGTACACAAGTTTTTCCCCTAAGATGGTTCTGACCGAATACTTGAACTTCTTTTGTCTCCTATTAAATAAAACTTTCTGTTCTTTTAAAGCAATTTTGCAATATGTCTAAAAATGTCATAGTACTTATACTGGATTCAGAATTCTGTTTTGATTTTTCCTCAAAGGAAAAATCAGCTTGGCCCAACTAAAATAATATTTGACACAATTATAAATCCTCACATTATTTTTAACAGGCAAACAACAATGACAACAGTTCACTCCCAGAGTCCCAAGAGTTTCTGTTTTTGCGTGTGTGTGTTTGTGCGCGTTAGTGTGTGTGTTTGTCGTCCTCAGTAACCCCCTCTCCACTCTCCTCTGTGACAGGGAGATTATTCAGTTAATCCACCTAGACCTGGGAGGAAAAGGGGACTCCTGATGCCACAGTGGATTTCAGTCCATTCACCAGAGAGAGGACAGACCTGCTGCTGATACATATCTCAGCCCAGTGGAAGCATGGCGCTCACGCTTGCACACACACACACACGTTTCACAGAGCGCTTCACCGAGGACGGGATATTATATTACATATGTATTAGATGGACGCTATAAATAACACTACAACCGTATCGAAATGTTATTATAATGCTGTCACATCTCTTTCAGACTACTTGCGATTACGCTGCAAAGTAAATGTAACATAATACATCTAATACTTGGTAATAGTATCAGAGTGGGTGACAGCTTCAAAGTCAAAGGACTCTTGTTCTGCTAAACACTTTGTGTTATGTGTATGTTTCCGGGGATCTGAGCAGCAGCACTGGCTCAGCGCTCTACAGTTCGTCATTCCCAACTCTCCATCATGGGAACGTGATCCCCAATCACTGATTGACTGTTGTATTGATTAAGTCACTATGGGAGGGTGAGCAGCTGTGCCACCTTGTCTCATCTCCAATCACCTCAGACTGGCCTACTGTCACAACCAAAGAAAAACATAACTGCAGATGACTATTACCATTAATAGTAGTATTACTATTACTGTAAAACACACAAACAGATTGTCACCTTGACGGCCTTCACCGTCTGCTTGCAGTGTTGGAAAATGAAGATTAGGCAAAAAAACAAGATGACAACATATCTGTGCACCACAGAATAACCAAACGTGTTCTACGCTGACCTGTATATAACAAAAGAATGTAATTTACAACTGTGACTCAGAATTCAGGTGGTAACCTTTGACCTCACACCTCATATTGTGGGATGTTTTTCGTCAAAATATTATTTTATTATGAATAAATTGTACATTAAACTGGAAATGATTTACATGTGAAAATGTCAGTCTTTTTTCCTACAGACACCAGAGAGAGACTTCTTCTGTCTGCAGGTGAGCTATAGTCCTATAAATGGCTGCACATTTTCAGGGTTCAACATTTCCTTGTTTTATTTCATCAGGCAGGCACAGAACCCAGTTTTGCCAGGAGGTGTGGGCAGTTCGTCCAACATCAAACCGGGTTCTGGTTCTCACTCATCCCCACCAGTTGGAAGGAGTCTCTTCACTGCCCCCTCCGTCCCCCAACAAATACATCCGCCATGTTCTTAAAAGACCTGGACCAAGCTGAATAATTGGAGCTCTAAAAATCCGGATGTGTAGCCTTTTTCCCTTCAAAATAAAGCACTCAATGTCGCTACAGAGAAAAAACTGTTTATTTTATTTTCATTTATTCTGCTATAAACTTCTGCATGACAAATACTGTACATGCATACATGTTGCTAAGAACTATGTTATAAATGTCTTTTATTTATTTTTCTTAATGTTTGCTGTTAAACAGCAAACATTATTCAAAATGGTTGAATGAAGTCAAATTTTTGTGATTTCCATATTTTGCAAGGCTAAGGTTTTTCCGATGTCAATGTCAATTGTCAATTGTATGACTGACACCCGAATTAGCATAAAGTAAAAAAAAATATATATATATACTTGAAGAAAATAAATCACATGGCTGCAGATCTTCTCATCCTCATCTTACAGCCTGAGTCGGAGCCCCGTTTCCCCAATAGTGCAAAAATGACCACATGTTTGCATTGAGATATCAAATTAATGACTTTTGACTCACATGGTCGATGGTTGCAAGCGACCTTTTATTTTTTAACTAACACCTCAAGAGCAGCAACAATTTTGGGGTTGTACTGTGAAGGTCTATGTATTTCTATAATCAGCATGTTTAAATCATGAATCATGAATATTCACTACGTTGAAAACAATCTTTTCAACATGCCTATTTTATATATCTGAAGTTAAATGTCTTCAACGTGACAAAAAAAAAAATGGACTGCTGCAGTTTTTACGTTGAAAACCGACAACCGGAAGCCGAACGCCTGTGTCAGACGCTAGCTTAATGCTAAATTTCCTACGGCCGGATGACAGCTGAGGGAATTGCAGAGGTCCAGCAGCAGTAGCAGCAGAGCCGTCCGTAAAGCGCTGACCGACAACACCGCCAATCTCCGGTGTTAAAGGGGACATAAAGGCGTACTTGAACGCGTGGGGGCGGCTTTACGGCAACCTTTGGACGTTTCCGGCTCCGCCGAGGGACTGCAACCGTCGGCCTTTGTGGATATTGTCCGTACTTTGAGCGCCCCCCCCCTCCCTCCCCACCTTCTCGCACCAAGGGAAGAAAAGAAGAGCCGTGTGTCCGGATGTGCCAGTGGTATTTGGCTTTTTCGCATGTCGTAGGCACCTTTCCCACCTCCACCACCACCAGCTCCACCATCTCCTCTTCCTCCTCCTCCTCCTCCTCCTCCTCAGCAGCAGCAGGATATTGTTGATGTTCGACAGGGTCGCAGGAGGATCTCGGCGCCACAGCGAGTCCAACTAACATTAACTCTGACCAGACTCGAGATTTGTTTTTAATTATTTGTTTTTAATTTTTAATTTTTAATTTTATTTATTTTGCTTTGATTGCGAGGGAGTGATCAAAACGACATGGTTGCGCAATAGCGGAAGCGTTTTAACACCGTCAGAGGGAGAGCGCGACTCACCGGGAATAAATACCGACGGGGGGACGTGAAGAGGAAATACTTGCGCGTGTGCGTGTGCCCTTTTTTGTGTGAGCGTGTGCGTGAACCCCCTGGAGCACCGGGAGAGCCTTCAAGATGACGGGCAGCACCCCAGCAGACATGGTGAGAGACCTGCAGGCTGTGCAAGTGTTTTGCTCCTCTTTAACTGTTTACATCCAGCCTTCCCTCTTTTAAAACCTCCCACATCCAAAATATTTTGTTGGAAACTGCTTTGCAAGACCAGTGTGACTTTCTGTGAGAATGACATGTGTAAAGTTCACAGGTATTCCTCTCGAGTTTCACCTTTTCAAAGTTTTGACTTGTCCAAGTTGCGGCTTCCTGAAAACACTCGAGTTGCAGAACCTGACTGGATTTAAAGGTCTCTGGTCTCACCCATTGTCACGTCCGCATTTCTCAAACCCGGAACGCCCAAGCGGAGCAGCGTCACGTGATCAGTTGTCTCAAAGCACTTAAAAAACTTTAGCCCTCTGTTTGCAGCCTCCTGTTGACAAATTGTTTTCACGCTTTTATAACCGTAGGCACAACAAAGTGTCCCATTTGGAAAAAGGAACTAAAAAACAGGTGCCGCTCGCTAACCTGGGACAGGTATGAGGAAGGTGTTGGTACCTTTTGTGACATCACAAAGAGAATGTTTACAGGACTGGGCGCTGTGGCTCACATTTGCGGAAAACGTGCAACAAGCAAAAGAGGGTAAACGGTGACCTTTTTTTCTTTAGTGTGGAACCCAGTGGAGTTAGACTGGAAACACACTGAGTTGTTGGAAAAATGGTGGTGAGGTAAACGGTGCAAAATATGCGACTTGTGAAGGTTTTCCTGCTGCGATCTCTGTCGACACGGCTGACTTCACAAAAAATATGACTGTCAAGCGAAAATGCAACAGCTGTTTCCTTGTATGGCCCGCACGGGCACGTGCACCTTCCTTTTGGCCCGCATGACCGACGGTCTATCAGTGCACCCTATTGGCCAGATAATTATTGGCACATCTTCTTTTTTCTTATTGATTGGCATGATTACAATTTTCAAGTTATTTTCTGCGACCCGTAGGAAAAAATAATGGAAGCCAGTATCGTCTTGGACACGTTTAGCGACATTTTATCAACGTTTTACATTTTATTTTATCATGATCAGTGAAGAAACCACCAGCAAGGTGTGTGTGTGTGTGTGTGTGTGTGTGTGTGTGTGTGTGTGTGTGTGTGTGTGTGTGTGTGGAGCAGACCTGTTTAACTGTTGTTTTCACTGGAAACTTTGGGATTCCCACCCTGGCCCTCTCCCATGTAACCGAGACTCTCTCCGGTAGCTGCTGCTCAGAGCTTTGTGACTGCCATGACTTTCCTCAGACCCTCAGCATCATCACGGCAGGCCAACTGTTTGGCTGGAGGGGCTTGTGCGTCACTGATATCCGTGTAAGAATTCCCCTACTGCTGCCAGCCTTTATTCGTCCCAGCGATTCCTTGAATCCATTGATGAGTTTGATTCGTTTGCGCACACCTTTTGAAGTCACCTTTTTGTGAATTTTTCTTAGTTTTTCTGTGTTACTGCTTGCTAGCAGCCTGTGCTGAGTCTTAGCAGCCCTCCTGTTCAGGATTTACACCAGCCTCCAGCCGCTAAGCTACTACTGAAAAAGAAAGAAGGTGGTTAAGTGTGCCTGTGTGACTTAATCCACGACTGTCGCGCACCGGTTCCAAGAATACTCTATTAATAGACAGGATAAACTGTCTAATGGTCCCGTCCACGGTGGGACCAGTTCTTCCAGCTGTGCCTGTACTCCGACTTGCGTTCTTGTGCTCAGCTGATCCTCGCCGGCGGCCCCACTTATGCCGCCAGGATGTTGGCTTAATGCCGCAAGGAAGCCAGAGAGGTGTCCGGCCTGAGCTGCCGTGTCTAAGTATAGCACACTGTGAGGTAGTTCCATCTATTATGGACATAATCGGGAGGCAACCTTTTCATATCGCCGGCCCGACGTTGACCGGTAGTTAAGCCCTAACGAGTGTTCATAGAAGGTCCCTGAGTTATGTCACCGCCGTCTGATGTACGAGGCGTCTGCCTGCACATGTGGTGACGGTGATATTCAGATGTATTAGAGGAAAGTATAAGCGGGATCACTGGAGCTGGAGTGTCTTTAAGCAACACATTAAATCCCTGCCAGCTGGTTTGAAAGCTCTGCGCGATATGCATTCTGTCACTTTTCAAACCATTATGGTGCAACTCAGTGCCAGAGCCAGGCACAATGTTATGCTCTCTGTTGCCAATTTAAAGGTCCTTGACGTCACCGCTTTTTTTTTCTGGCTGAATTTTCTGGTGGCCAACGATTGTATTGCATGACAAAAATCCCATGGGGCCCAAAATGCCTGTAAAGAGTGTCCGAGCTGAAACATGGTTCATGATAAATCGTTCTACTGTCTGTTTTAAGTCATGGACTTTTAATCTATCTCAAAATGGGATTTCTAAAGACCAAAAAATCCCCAGAAAAGACTTTTCCCAGTGATGCATCATGACGTCGTACCTGCTGTGTCTGAGCTCGTTCTGATTGGCTAATACGTTCTGAGGAGAGTGCCCTTTGTGACCTCACACAGAGCTGATTTCCAGAACTGAATGTAATGGCACAAGCTATCCGGTATATAGAGTGAGCAAAATAGGTTTTTCTGACAGGATAGAGACATGGTTACTGTGGGAAATCCTTGCTAAGGCAAATTTTTGCTCAATGCATGACCTTTAATATTGATTTCTGAAAGTGCCCTCTCCTTGACCATTTAATTTAAATGTCTTCCCTCCCTGCCGGCTTTTGCATTCATATTATGGATGTGCCTGCAGCAGAAAAGTGTAAAGGTCAAATCCTGCACATAAGTAAGACACTTCAAGACCTTTTGGCAGCGCAAATTAGCCCTCCGCAGGTGCGTTAGACAGATGCTGAAGAGGAAATTTCAGTTGTCAGTTATCTCCATCCTGTGCAGCAGATCGCTCTCTCCGGTCTGCGGAATGTGCGGGGGAAAAAAAGGGCATGCAGAGTAGGAGTGAGTGTAGGAGTGGAGGAGACTGCTGGTGCCAAACGTTGTGGGTGAATGAATCCGAGGGGGAAGAGCAGGAGACGGAACAGTCGTGCCTTCTCAATGGCTGTTTTTTTTTTCTTTCTGGAAGAGTGAAGTATTGTGGGAAGGGAAGAGGGAGGAGTGGGGAAGGTGTGGGCTTTTGGGGGGGCAAATTGCCTCAATCCAAGCAGGCCCCAGAAGTGCTGACAGGGTAGAAATGATCCCCCGTGGCAACAGTAGGGACGCTGGGCTCCCACGTCTGGACGTCCCCGTGAATGTTTGCAAGTGTGTAGAGGGACTGGGTTGAAGGGTACTGCAGGTGTGTGTGTGTGTGTGTATTTCTAAAGCTCACGTCAGGAGGGGAAGCAGTGGAGGAGCAGTGGAGGAACAAAGAGCCGCTGTTGAGATAAGCCTTGCAGAATAAATGGGCTCCAGAAAAAAGGCAGAGTCCCAAAAGACGGGAGACGGGTGAAATTCAAACACCTCCGTGTCCCGCGCAGACAAGACGTCGATTGAGGCAGTGATGACGAAGGAGGGGCCTGGATCCTTCCACTGTGTGGTGGCATTCTGCACCTGTGTTTCTCTTCCATATATACTTCTCCTGCTTCTAGTAGCCAAAAATCTTGGAATGGCTTAAAAATATTCTTCATTGTCATTCAACTTTCAATGTGGCCTCATGATTCTTTAGTAGCTCAATGAATATTTTGTTTCAGGGCTTTAAGAGTTTTCTAAGATTTGGTGTGTTTCCAAATCACACGCTCCTCCACTGAAGACTTTATACGTCAGGAATGGATGTATTTTTGGGGGATTATAGAATGCTCCTTTATTATTTATTGTTTATTGAAGAACATTAACCATCACTGCTGTCGAGGCCCATTGGTTTTATAGAAATAAATCCGCACAGAAACAGTCTTAGACTGGTTTCTCCATGGCAGTCATGACAGCGTCATGATATCATTGCTTCTCACCCTTGTTGGAAACGGTTACTGGAGGAGCACGGCAGTCACATCTGGTAGTTAAATGACATGAAAACAGGTTGTGACCACACAAACACACACACACACAAACACGCTCACTCAGTGGGTTGCCTTCCAGTGCCTTGTCATTTGTAGGACGGTGAGTACGTGTTAGCTTGCGTTGGAGGTGACTGTGACGGCCGCGTTACTCAACCACACAGGAGGCACATCGGGACACGTTAACCCTTCGCTGGCGCCGAGAAACTGCTAAGCTGTGATCCCCATGGAGGGCTGTTAATCTGTCCACCCGATTCATTAATCCACCTAAAGACAGGTGACGGTAACGGTGGTGTTCTCGCCGGCCCCGCCGCATTGGCATCCATTTCTTAGGACATCAGTTAGAAATTTAGTTCTCAACGTGCAGCTGCTTTGTTTCACATCAGAGCCAACAGTTCATAACTAGAGTGGCAGTGTGTGTGTCACCACACCACGTTTAAAGATAGCTCAAAAATGGGTGTCGCAAAATCTTGAAAAAACATTAGTTGAGGTGTCGGTAAAAGTGCAATCTGCTCCGAAAATAAATGAATGTCTAGGAAACTGAAATGATTCATCAACATTGAGTTCATTTGTCAGCGCCTCGTACGTTTATGGCAGTCAACAATTTAATGTTGCTTTCCAGACCTTCCCTCAGTTGTTCAGATTTAAGTCATCCATCCACCTTGAAAAGAGCCCCTTGAAAGAGTTTGTTGAGAAGAGGAGAGTCTGTCAAATGGTTTGATAAAAGCCAAGTGTTGAAGTTGGAAGTAAAGAGAAAAGACTGAGTGAAGTTTTGAAAAATGTGAAAAAAAAGAAAGTGGTCAGAATTGAATAGAAAGCAGCAGCTTGGCTAGCAGTTCCCTGCCTCAAGTAAATGGATGTGATCTGAAGACTGAATGAAAACTCTTTCTGATTGTAAGATAGCCTGGATGAATCAGAAACCTGAACCATCCGGCCGACGTGCACAGTTGTCAGTAGATATTTCCACCTCTATTCCTAATCCTAACTACAAGATTTGTCTCATTGTGCTTCTGTGGCGTTGCCATGTTTAAAAGCCTCAACTGGGTGAATCCGCTTCTAGTCAAGTGCTACTGAAGCAGTTTATAGCCCATTCCTGCATTGTTAAGACAACCCTCCCCGCCCCCTGGGGGACGAACGCACACACACTGAGCCAAAGGTTGGGATCAGAGGCCAGGCGTGTTGGCGGTGAATGACAGGACAATGGGGCGTGGGGGAATCCTCGCTGTGAACAACAAAAAACAGAAAACTCAACGTCTCTTCTTCCCACTGAGGCTTAGCTCAGCACTTACTGTGTGACACTGAGCGTCTGCGGGAGGTTTAGCGCTCCGGGGCCGGAGCCACGAGCAATCCCGGGATTGACACGTTCGCAGGGAGTGAACCGCCAACGAATCCCAACTTTGGCTCTTGTTGGGAGGGAGTGCCTCTGATGCTGTATGTCTAAAGTCACAGAAACAAGGATTACGTCACCCCGCCGCGGTGCAAGTGCTGATGGATCGACTGTGACACTGTCACATGCCGGCCCCGGAGCACCGTGGAAAAAGTTCTGACAGCAGGTCTGGAGGTGCCGCCAGTGCTCTCCGCTTATATTAATTCCATCGCGCCTCATGGAAATTGATGGCTCGGAGTTGCAAGCGTCCAAAGAGCGTGCAGAATACGGCGAGCAAAGAGCGGAAAAACCTGCGATATGTTGTCCAGCAGTGGTCTGGGCTGCTCCGGCACCAGGCTCCGTCTGCGTGAGGACGCTCTCGTAATTGCATTTGCAACGACATCAGGGCTCATCGTGGACGGTTTGATTCGATTATATTGACGCGCGTCCGCGGCACCAACAGGAAGTCCCATTGAGAACCTTTCATCAATCGATGGCTTATGCAAGCCTTGTGTGCGGCCAGTCGCGTGGCATGTGTCCGGACATGTGCCACGGCCGTGTCGGTCCCACACACCTGTCAGCACGTCAGAGTTTGCTTTCTCCCCTGGCTTTGTTTGTTCCAGCTGTTTGCTTATTCATGCCGCACACCCTGGAGCGTTGTGTTTTTTCTCTGTGGGAATCGTAACGCTATGAAAAATGTATGTAATTTATGCAGCTTGGGAGCCAATAGCGCATTTCTTGTTGCCTGGCAGCCGTGTAATTTTGATCTTTATGACAAGGGACAGGCATAAATGGGAGTTTATGTGGAACTTGTGAGCTTGTCATCAGGGTAGAAAAGCATCTCACACAAAACAGTCAGCACACCTCGGTGACGTCAGTCAGGACCTTTGTCAGCACACTCAGAGAGTTCAACTCACAGCGGGTACTGTTGGTAGTGTGTTTTCTGCAGAAATGTAGTGCGCACTCACCTCGAGCGACGGGTCTCAATCACTCTCGTCTTCTCGTCTCCACTTTGTTAAAAGTGAAGCTCAGAATCAGCAGATTGCTGCGCTTGTTGCGATAAAAGCAAGGAGCGAGCGAGGCAGATTTCCACAAAGCAAATTTTAATAACCGCAGAGAGTAAGGTCTCAGGGATGGAGCTTTAGACTTGGCTATTAGACTTCAGGACCTGAAAGAGAGAGTCCCTCTCTGTCTGCTGGCGGAGTGCAGCTCCTGATAAGGCTGGCTGAGATAGAATCGTTCTCTGACGAGCCCTGAGGGCTTCCAGAAGAACATAATCAGCGTGTTTGTGTTGGTGTGAGGACTTGTTCCTCTCGCCCAACTCTGTTCAGTGCTCACTGTTGGCAGGTGTGGCTTTGCTGGAGGAGATGTGAGGATAAAAACCTTCTGGGTTCCTTGCAAAAGAAGCTGTATTGATGACATTTCATCTGAAATGTGGCACATCCATCTTTAAAAAGACAAAAAAACAAGCTGTCGTCTGAATTGCTCTCTGGCTGACTAGACCAATCGGCTTTGCTTAAGTAAAAGTACTATGATTTTTTTTTTTTTGCCATTATGAAACAATATTAATTTTACAAAAATTAAAAGGTTTTGACAGAATAATCTGGACTGAACTGACGAGAGGTCTTCTGATCATCTGGATATATTCTAACAGCTTTGATACTCTCAATACTAGAGTTCAGTAACTCAATACTAGAGTTCAGTATCAGTATCAGTGTAGTATCAGTCATAGTTATGACCAGAGGGCCATTATTGGTTGTTTACACTTTTGATAACCATAACCAGTAATATATTCTACATAATAATAACTGATTCACTTTCAACAGAATTTGTATCTTGTAAACACTTTTAAACACAAAGAAACAAGCATGTTTTCCTCAGAAAAATAAATACTCAAGTAAAGACAGATACCTAAAGAATTTACTTAATTACAGTCACAAAGTATATGTACGTCATTACTTCTGCCAGTCTGTGTCTCTTGAGGGGAGTGAGGCAGGAGCTACGTCCAGAGTTCAGCTGAGACAAACAGGAAGCTGCTGCGAGCTTGGATACAGCAGCAGCTTCCTGTGTGGGAGAACTGGAAAAGTTCATCATTAGAGTAAGAGCACTAAAGGTTTTTCTGCTCTTCCTGTCTGGAGTTTGGTGAATGTATTCACTAGATACTACTCCCTATAACCCTGCGAGGAGGCCCTGCTTCCTCCCAAACTGGCTCGACTGGTAGTGGCGGATCCTGCTCCCACTTCCTCATGTTTTCTTTGGGCTGCTACTCTGATGAACTCGCCAAATGTATCCGTGGATATACTTTTGTTTAAACAAAACAAAACAAAAACAACCTGCAGACGACTGCAGGTCCTTGAAAATTAATATAATCGGAAGCTAAGGTCACAGCAGTCGCAGTGAAACGCTTCAGGACGCGAGTGAAGTGAGGACATTCTGCTGTGCTCATGCCAAGTGTTGCACACTCCCAGTGTGACATAAAGGAGCGGGTGTGTGTGTGTCTGTGTGTGTGTGTGTGTGTGAGTAATACGTAAAGAGCAGAGTGGCCTAACCCGTGAGCCTGCAACCGCCTGCTTTCTCTGTGTGTGTTTACACGCACTATGTATGGAGAAACGAGCGCAGCAACCTGTTCTACCTGTCGGGTGTAACGCTCATATTTGTCCCCCTCCTTAGCGGGCAAGCAGACTGAAGCTTCGACACCAGGATTTTTCCAGCCTCTGGAAACTTTTTCATTAAAACCAGTTTCTTCTTAAATCTTTTTGTTTTTAAATCTGCAAAAAAAGCAACCTGTTAAATATTTTTGAAGTCCTCTTCTTTTTTCTTAAAAAAACAACAATAAAGAAAGAAACGTTGGCCTTCTCTGAATGTGTCATTGTTCAGACATCCAGGTAGAAAAGGCTGCGGTGAATCATTGATATTAACAGTCAGTCATGTATTAGTTTTTTCGTTTTTGCACGGCAAACATACGAGGCTGTGACCCTTCCCTTCATGCACACACCCAACATATCATTTGAATGATGCAAAATGGAATCCTCCAGGTGAAAACGTAAGAAAAAAACCCATTGGGCTTTGCTTCCTTGTTAGCCAGACTGTTGGTGGTGGGGGGAGAGCAAGAGAGAGTGTGTGTGTGTGAGTGTTTGCCAATGTGTGTGTGTGTGTGTGTGTGTGTGTGTGTGTGTGTGTGTGTGTGCGTGTGTGCACTCACTCATGCAAGTGTGGAGGAGAAACGGCGGATGAAGGAAGGTGGAGGTTGGGCGTTTGAATGGCTCAATAAAAGGAGCCTTTCAGCTGCTGTGGAAACAATTTCCAGCCGAGGGGACTCTTCTATTACAGCCGGGCCCTGCCAGCCAAGTGTGTGTGTGTGTGTGTGTGTGTGTGTGTGTGTGTGTGGCAGAGCAGCCACCCTAATAAGACCCAACTGAAGAAGGGGGCTGCCTCGTGGCAGCTGGAACAGAGGCAGCAGGGAGACCCGAGTGTCCAGACGAGGAGCCACGCTGAGGTCACGGCGAGGTCAAGCTTCATGGCCTCCCCGTGGTTCCAGGAGGAACAGCTGGCCTCCAGACCCCACACCTCTTCACCCAGGACCTTGTTGTCAGGAGGACTGTTGGAATGTCCTTCCTCTGCATTCGTGAGCCTCATCGGCCCCCAGGGGAAACAAAACCCCCCACACAGATGAGAAGCTGTCGCCGATCTGATGTGGTTTCAGCTAAAAATAGGCCTCGCGACTGATAATTGTCAGACGATGGTGACAGCCAGAGGAACAGAAAAGGTAAACAGTCTACTAGGCTGCCTGTAACAAACTAATCGGACAATAAACGCTGCAGCTCAGCTGCGGTTGGTCCGTTTTGGCCAGTTCCTGCTGTGAAAACTAGGAGCCTGAGCTCCAGTTTTGTCTTGCTTGGTTGTTGATCATCATTGTTGGGAACCTGTTAGGTCAACCGGTTACCTGTTGTCCCCATTAGCTGTCTGACTTCCGCTGCTACGTTGACAGTGTAAAGATGAATACAATTTTAATACGGGTTGGAGTCCTGCCCTGCACCTTTGCCCTTCAAAGTCTTTCCGGTTCTGTATGTGGGCTAATTAAATCACACCTCGCCGTGTTTGTCGTTCAACACGCTTAGTGCTGACAATCAGACCATGGTTTGTGCTGGCGTGTAGAGATCCGTGTGAACCTTCAGCTGTCAAGTCCGTACTTTGCACATCTTTGCGCGGGCAGCTACGCAGATGAAGAAAAAAGAGCAACAACAACAACAACAAAAAACAGCGCTTCCTTTATTGAGTGGAGAGTGGTTCCGACTCGAGCGTCGATCGATCATGTGCTCAGCGTCTGAGTTAATGAGCTCTAATGCCGGCGCAAGTGAGGACAAATTGGCGGGAAGCGTGTTTGGCAGGGTGGCGTCGTGTCGAGGGGGAAGGTGGCCTGGGGGGAAAAAATAAAAGCAAGCCAGCGTCTGTGATTTTTCTCGCTCAGAGATGGGAAACGGCCGGCGAGGGGAGGAGCCGTGCTGAGGTCCTGCAAGGGAGAGAGGAGAGACTGCAGGCGGCCTTCATGCTGCCGAGCATCAATCTGAGGCTGCATGTTTGTTGCCGTGGAGCCCTGCGTGTGTATGTGTGTGTATGTGAGTGTGTTTGTATGTGTGTGTGTGTGTGTGTGTGTACGTTTGTGTATTTTTTCTGTGAACAAGCGACTCTAATGAAGTGGGATGTTTGGACCTTGGACCAGACAAATTCAGGGCATTTTTTGAAATCTGTTTTTTTTTTCTCTGTACGTGTGTTTGTGTGTGCATGTGTGTTTTATCGCTGTAATGAGGAAACGTAGCTTTGCCGACAAGGAAGCAGCAGCAGCAGCAGCAGCAGCAGCAGCAGCAGCACTTTGACTTATTCCCAGGACGTCCCACATCTGCCTACGTTTGTTTTCGTTATTGTTTAATTGCAGCTATTTCTGGCCATTTCAAGCGTCATTACACGCTTTGGCTGTGTAAGAGTTGATATCAGAATTTTGTTTGCCAACAGTTCGGTGACAGCTGATGTTGTTGAGGATATTTCACAGTGTAAGCTGACTGTGAAGCCGAGCCGAGGGAAGTGGGAGCTGCAGCCACCGTCCCCGGTGCACGACTCGCTCGCCCTGATCTGCTGGAAGAGTGAAAGCGGTGTAGAAGAATGTTGCATAAAATGCACAGTGAACTGGAGGTGTACTAGTGTCTTGTTCCTTGGTTTTTCTGCACTTATTTTTTTCAGTGAGTCGAGCTAGCTTGTTATCCTGATAGCTCCCCTCCGAATCTAGCGGCCAGCTGTCTCCCAAGGTTTAATTTTTAATCGTACGGCCGTGGTGTGGAATCGACATGGCCAAGGTTCCCTCCAGACGCACTTCAGTCGGCCTCGCTCTGTCACTCTTTAACTCTGCTGGTGCTTTGCTGTTCAAGCCTGACGCCGTCGCTGTCATGGCAACGCACAGCTGACGACGACGTTCCCTTCTTCTCTGTCTCGCCAGAGGCCTCTGCGAGGTCCCAGGCTGCCGCCGTCTGCTCTCTGTCGCCGCCCTGTTCCTTCCTGTTAGTGCGGTAGTTTCCTTTTTCCTGTTGTTCATGACAGAAGCCTCAAGCTCGTTGCCCACATCTCAGAGGGCCGACGGGCGTCCGTCGAGCTCTTTTTTTTAGATTTGTTTTTGCTTCGACAGATGTGGCCGTCTTCGCGATGTTAACGATGTGAAACTCAAAAAACAAACAAACTTTAAAGGGCCTGAATGAGACTCCAGTGGAATGCGTGTTCATTGCAGGCAGTCTGAGATTCACACTGAGGACTTCATACTTCGTCCACCTGCTATCACCTTCATCGTG
Source organism: Nelusetta ayraudi (assembly GCF_046127955.1). Taxonomy (NCBI): domain Eukaryota; kingdom Metazoa; phylum Chordata; class Actinopteri; order Tetraodontiformes; family Monacanthidae; genus Nelusetta; species Nelusetta ayraudi. The sequence continues at coordinate 4,729,177 of NW_027466083.1, forward strand.
GCTGATAAGATAGTCTGCATTTTTGCTTTTGTTCCTCCAGTTCCCCCACACATCCAAAGGTGCCTGTTTAAACCCACAGCAGGCACCAGACAACCACCTGCTGTTGGAATATATAGATTCTGCACTTTGGCTCAAATTGTAGCCTCTGTTTTACAGGCTGCTACTTGACGATGAACCTTTCGCTGATTACAGTCTGTTTTTTTTTCTTCACTTTGGGAAATAATAATTGAAAGCCTCTTTAGTTGGAGGCTCATTGCAGGTTGCCTGCATGATATCATGCTGAAGGACCCCTCATTAAATTGCACAAGCGCTCCATTGCTCCTGCTCTGAACATCGCATTACTGCTGATGTCTGTTATTATGGTATGTGCTGTTCATTTTGCTCACTTTAAAGGCGCCCTGGCCCATTTGTTTAGACAATGTAGGTGTCATTCATCCACTCCTGCTCCTGCTTTCTGAGAGGCAAATAGGCTTATAAAATTGAGAAAATACTGTGTGTGTGTGTGTGTGTGTGTGTGTGTGTGGGGGGCGGGGGGGGTAGTCATACCCTTGGTTCTGTCTGTGTAGTGCCATCTGGCAGATTGCAGCATGGAGGGCATTTTTGCTTGCCAGCAGTCTGTAGCTGTGTGACTCTCTATTCCTCACTCCCACACACACACACACACACACACACACACACACACACACACACACATACACGTACACACACGCATTCCAAATCACGTGAGCGGTGGCCGTGGGGCAGTCGTCTTTTCTGAGGGAGAAAAAGACGTTTTCTTCATCTGAAGTTGATGTTTTTTCTCTCTCGCTCTGCGGTGGTTTTGCCGAGCCGCCACCTGCTGCTGCGTGTCGGAGGAGCGCAGCGCGCGCACACACACGCAGGGCGATGGAATTTTACTGGCCTCAGTGTGCGCGGCAATTAACTCCACTTCCTTAATGAGGTGAGAAGTGTCTACAAAACACTCCCTAAGTGCCGTAAATGCTTCTCTGATGCCAGTAAACGCACAGTGGTCGGCTGCCGTCGCCGCTGCCGCCGCCAGGGGATAACGACGTGCAGTCGGCTGACGCGGCAAACTCTCAGGTTCTAGAGGTTGTTTTCATTGTTTTTTCCTCTCTACAGCTGACTTAAATAAGGCATTAACGCACACCGCTTGCTAAGTTGGTCAAGATCTTCCATCGTTTTAGGAAGCGATTTAGCTGCGTCGCCTCTGCAAAGGAAAGACAGTGATCAGTGTGCAGTGTTCAGAATTCAGTGTTGAGTGGTCAGTGTTGAGTGGTCAGTACATCTGGAGGGACTGAAGAATGAATCTTGATTCTGACTGGCGACGCGAGGCAAGAACAAAAAGGGTTAGGGTTAGGGACGATTGTGAGGAAGGTTAGGAATCGGGCTCATCCTTGGTGGTGTGGGTGCCCACTGGGACCACCTATGGAGGTTCGGGTGGGTGGAGAGACTGGGTGGGACCGGTTGGGGCAGTTTAGTGGGTGCCAGGCAGGGGTCGCGGCAGAGGTGTGTGTGTGTGTGTGTGTTGGAGGGGTGGGCTGCTTCACTTGGCTCCAAGGCTTGTACACAGCAGGGGGCTGGGGTGAGTGGGTGGCTGAGTGGGTGGATGGGGGGGGGTGTGAGTGGGTTACTGAACAGCAAATGGTGGGAGGGAGGAGTCAAAGGAGTCACCTTGTGATGTCATTGTGAGCCTGGGGTTCCAGTCCCAAGCTCTCACGTGCAAGAATTCTTTTATTTTGAAAATCTTCAGAAGTGGGAATGTTGTGAGTTTCCTGTCCGTCATCAGACTCATCTTCATCTCGCACACACACACACACACACACACATACACACGCGCGCACACACACTCACATACACACACACACACACACACACACACACACACACACACATGCTCAGGTGAAGCCATGTATCCTTGGTTCGCCGTACCAAGGATACATGGTATAAATTTTCTTTTTTGTTCTCGTCGTCGTCGTCGCCGGCTCTCGTCCTCCTTGTGTTTCCCCTGCGGGGAGTCCAGACGCTGACGTGGTGACGGGATGAGAATCGATTGACCCAGACGGGAGCAATTTCACCAGCCAAACTCACTGCTGGAAGAAGCTGGTCCTCTCAGAGCGTCCGTCAAGTCGCATTGCCTAAATGTAAAAAAGAAATGAAAATACAAAGGAAAAAACAGACAGATTTGGGATGAGAAGAGGACAACACCTTGTCTCCTTGTCTCCTGGTCTCCTTGTGTCCTTGTCCCCTGGTCTCCTTGTGTCCTTGTCTCCTGGCCTCCTTGTCTCCTTGTCTGGTTCACCTATGCACTTCTTCTTCTCTCTGACCTTCGCTGTGCCTCCTTCCTCACGTCTCTCTCTCTCTCTCTCTCTCTCTCTCTCTCACTCTCTCTCTCTCTCTCTCTATCTTTGCCTCCACTGGGTCTGTCAGGTTTTGCCTCCAACAATTTCAGTGCGTCCTCTAGTCGTTCCGCGGTGGCGGTGGAGAGCATGCAGGTCGCTTCGGTTGGATGCGGCTGTTCTGATGAAGCCCTCCCTCCCCTCCCAACACACGCACACACACACACACACACACACACACTGTGTTGGACTCCCTCTGAGAGCTCTTTTTTGGAGCCTTTCGCTAGAGAATTCAAACAAATGCATTTTGCTGTTCCGTTGTTCATTCATTTTCGGTTTCTTTTATCTCATCTGAGATTGGAGATCACACGGGAACCAAACTGCTTCTTCTCATTGTTGTTACATTATGAAACCACAGTTTCACTGACTTGCCTGCGCGGTGTAGCGCTAACGATAGTTCTCGTTCCCTCTTCTCTGCTTCACCGCGCTTGAAAAATCAGAACTTCTGTCCACAAACGAGCGAGTGCCGACACTTCCTCATTCACCGGCCAATCCACTTTGAGCTCTTTCTGCCAGTGACTGTGACCACACCCTTGGAGAAAACTTCTCCCTCTTTCAGTTGCCTAATGGCCCGTCACCTCTGTCTAAACTCGCCTGTCATTGTCTGCGCAGGTTGAATTGTGTTTTTCCTTCTTCAGAAACACGGCGAGCCGCTGGAGCGAACCCAAACGCTATCAGTGAGCCAGAACATGTGACAGAGCAGCTCGCAGCCGAGGTCAGCTGTAGCCTCCAGTGATGTATTGGTATCGCAACATGAATATTTTAAAGACGACACATTTATCAAACCACAGGAAAAAAATAAAAACAGTTGCTCTTCACAAGGAAGCTTTGTTTTGGTACAGTAGTGTGGAACAAATGACACTGCCAGGGTGTCCAAGTTCATAGCTACAAATGATTTTCAAAAATTAAGATTTCATAGGAAAAATAAAATAAACACAAAGTTTACATTCTGAAACAGATTGCGTGTGTTAAATCAGTTCCTTCAACGCTTGGACTAACTTGATTCATAAAAAGACTCTCTGCACACAGATTGCCCCGAGGCTTCGTTAAGTCCGACTTTCGCATGGTTGGCTGTTGTCCTGCCTGGCGCGCTGAGGTTACGTCTGCCGAGCTCATTTATAGACGAGGGAAGAACACGTGACAAGAAGGCCAGAGCACCAAGTAAAGTGTCAACAAATGTGGACTCTATACTTTGAGATGCGACAGTTGATTGCTTTAATCAGGCTGCGATGTTGCACGTGCAGAATATATGTGGTGCTTCGGTTAATGCTCAGAGCGCCAAAGGGAAATCTGTGTGTCGGCTGATGTTAGCATGTGATGTGTTGTTGACTTTGCCCATGTTGGTGCCAAGAGTCTTGATATTGTGATATGTGGACTGTTGAGGTTTCCATGGATTTTTTTTTTTTGTTTCTGAGAATGTCTTTTTTTTGGATTAAAAAGATCTTTTCATTGATAAGATGGTTGTCACCACTTAATCCAGATGCTCCGTTTTTTTCAGCTCAACACAAACTTTTAAAGATGGGAGACGCGTCTCCACAGAGACAACTTTGTGCTGTCGTTCACAACGCAGCTTTCCGTGCAGCGACCAATGGCCGCACTCGTCTGGCGGCGTACATCGGTTTATGTTTATTCATTTGGCGTTTTTTGAAGCGTAGGGAAGCGGGACGGGAAAGCTGCCACGCTCACTGAGTGGCAGCAAGGCAGCAAGGTAGCAAGGCAGCAAGGTAGCAAGGCAGCAAGGCAGGAAGGCAGCAAGGCAGCAAGGCAGCAAGGCAGCAAGGCAGCAAGGTAGCAAGGCAGCAAGGCAGGAAGGCAGCAAGGCAGCAAGGCAGCAAGGCAGCAAGGGAGGAAGACGGCCCGGCGACGCAAAAAAACCTGCATCGACCTCGCGTGACAGCTCCTATCACAGAGAGGAAGTGATGAAGAAGAGAGTGTGATCAAAGGCACCTACCTGTCGCCTGTCAGAGAGAGGAAATGTGTGTGTGTGTGTGTGTGTGTGTGTGTGTGTGTGTGTGTGTGTGTGTGTGTGTGTGTGTGTGTGAAGGGAAGATAGCAGCAGGAGAGATGACAGCATGAAAGGGAGCCCTGCCTATTTGTGTGGCAGGCAGAAGCAGCTGATGGATTAAAGGTCTATCTGTTTGTAAATGTGCGGAGAGGAGCAAGGAGGAGCAGCGAGGAGGAGGAGTGAGGAGGAGCGAGGGCCAGAGAGCAACGAGCTGTCAGGTATGGAGCCAGCTGGGAGGAGGCAGAGGGGCCATCGAGCGAGCGGGCTTGACGGGAAGAAGAGAGACGAGGGCGAGGAGCCGAGTGGAACCTGGCCGCGCCTGAGGAGCGTCGAGAGGAGCGTTGAGCCTTCAAAGGCAGGCGACTCCTCTTGAGTGACAGTGGAAAAGACAAGAGGCTCGGAGGAAATAATATGATGTGTGACGGGCGACTGAGTAATGAGACGGCTTTGAAAGAGGAGGGAAGGAGGAGGAGGAGGAGGACGGGGGGAGGGGGAGGAGGAGGAGGGCAAAGTAACGAGACGCCCCTCCAAATGACTGCGTGAACAGGATGTTTGCAGGGGAGTGTCGAGGACGCCCTCCTCCTCCTCATCTTCCTCCTCCCCCTCCTTCTCCACCTCCTCCTCCTCCTCTTTCTCCTCCTCTTCCTCCCTGAGAGATGGAAACCATCATTTAATGTTGCTCTGCAAGCCGACGCCGACGGCAACACTGCAACAGGAAGTTGGCTGCGATGCAGCAGAGAAGTGCACCAGTTGAGGCGCGGCAGTGTCGGTTCTCCGGCGGCAGGAATCTCCTTCAATCATTTCATCATTCGTGTTTGTGGCTGAGCGGGATCTCTGCTGTCCACTCCGCTCGGCCAGAGGGCCGTCCGTGCGTGGCGGATATCCCATTTGAAATCCTGGTTTTGCAGCATTGTAAAGTGAAATTAATGCTGCTGCTGCGATTCTGAAAGATAAGGCCTCTACCATATTAACGCTTGAGCCAATACTGCTGAAAAAAACGTCTCTATTCTAGATGTTTTGTGTTATTTTGGGGTGTATTTTCCCCCCAGTAGATGCTGAACACAACATCATTATTAAGTTCTCTCTTCCTCTGAAAGCATCCCGAGCAGAATTCCCCGCTCAAGGTGCGGAGTTGAACTTTACAGCTTGTTTTGCAAAGTCGACTTGAGGACGCTTACGGCTCGTAAACAACTTGTAAAAGCTGGGTTTGGGGGGGGGGGCGACATCTTTCTCAGGCGGAGCGCACAGAGGCCGGTATGACGTGACACCCAGAGGCCATCAGATAACGGACAAACACGTGCAAGATATGAGTTAATGTGTAGCAGAAGGTCATTAAAGCCGCAGGAAAGCATTCCTTGGTCGCTGCGCAATTCACATTCAAGTTTCTCGTTTTTGAGGTTGTTTTTTGCTTGTAGCTACTTCCTTCAAATCAAGGCATCGGTTCCTCTTTTCTCTTTGGATTGAAATCTCCAATTCCTGGAAAAAATAACGTGTCCAAAATTGAGCAATTCCAGATGATGAAAGTGCGAGATCTGAAGTAGAAGCAGATCTGCAGCGAGGCTGCGTCTCCCGACACTGTTTCCACACCGGGACACTGTACCCTGTACACTTGGATCACCGTCACTCTACCGTCAGTCTGCGCTTTTTTTTTTTGCAGCACTTGCTCTCGCGGTTTCACCCCCCTTTTTTTTAGTCGGTTGGTGATTCTCATTAAAGAAAACAACGCACCGTGCGGCGTGAAACCCTGGTGCTGCTAACAGAGACTAAGAATAACGGCAGTGACCCTTCACTCGCTTGCTTAAAGGCCAGCAGCTTGCGCGGCAGTTTTATTGACCCATTTATAACTCATAAAGAAAAAAAATGAAACAAGGGCATTCCAGGATCATTCCCCAACTCTGGGGAAGGAGGGAGCCACAGACAGACAGACAGACAGACCGACAGACAGACAGACAGACAGACCCCAGTTCACTTCCCGTCAATCCTCCCTGACAGCGGCGGGCGGCTAAAGCACGCGTCCGCTTGTACTCGCTGCAAAGCCGCTCTAATATATTCCCACGGGACAGATTCCCACTCTGTAATTTGTTGACTGCTGCAAAGGGCCCGAAGAGCGGCAGATACTATTTAATGCCCTTAAATACGCACACGAGCACACTTGCACTGCTCGCGCTCCCTGGCTCACTCAAAACACATGGCTGCAATGAGAGAGAGAGAGAGAGAGAGAGAGAGAGAGAGAGAGAGAGAGAGAGAGAGAGAGAGAGAGAGAGAGAGAGAGAGAGGAATAATTATAGATGGCGTTGAGTTTCCTGCACTCCAGCGTGCGCAAATACTGTTTAGCCGGGAGGGTTTTTGCTTACTGCTCATGTTTACACCGCAGTGGCACTAGTTGGCACCACGGGTCACGTTATTTTGGCCTGTCTGCCAATGTCACTCACACACAAACACACACACGAATATACCCGGCGTGTTATTTTTGGATTTTTTTTCTACCCCCCCAAGAAATGTTTGAGAACAGAACCAGCGCCGTCCCGCCGGACCCTCGTCACACAACCCCTCAGTCGCATCGCAGACACGCGAGCATGTGAAGTCCCCCCCCCCCCTCCTCCCCTGCCACTCACCTGGCTCCCCTCCCCCACCCGACCCCTCCGCCAAGTCGCCCTCACCTTGAGCCGCCGTGACTGTTGGAGGTGAGGAGATGGTAATGGAGTGTCGACTTTGTGCCAGTGTTTGGTGTGGAGGACAAGAGGAAAGCAGCAGCAGCAGCAGCAGCAGCAGCAGCAGCAGGCGGTTCACATTCCAACACGCAGGTGATGTTGAGTCTGCCGGGACCTTCGTGCTTCAGAACCTCAGGACCTCGGCGGTTAAATTCATGAAAGACGTGACTTGTGTCCTGGCTGGAAACACACAGCGGTGGAAAACGGCTCTTTACGACGTCGACACAGGCCTCTCAAGCAGCAGGCTGTCAACAGTGGGCTAAATATACTGCTGCCTTTTCGGAGTGAATTGCTGACAGCTGATCCCAAAAAAATACTGTAGGTTTTACACTGTTGTGATGCTAAGAGGTCTGCTGTCGGAGTGCAGAGTTTTCACCTCATTTAACTGAACAGTTACCTTCTGCCGTGCTGCCCACCGTCGTTCCTCCGTTGCTCACTGCGTGGCAGAGATGGAGGGTGGAGGAGCAGACGGAGGCCGAGGAACGATGCGATGCTGCTGGAGAGCAAGACAATGTGATTGACACGGCGCGGAATAGGCAGGAAGGAGACTCAGAGTGTGTGTGTGTGTGTGTCGCTGTCTTGTAGATGTCGAAAGGTTCATCCGTGCACACACACGCACACACGCACGCACCGCTGGCTGTCGCCATGGCGACACCATGGCAACGAGCAGGTGTCCCAACAGGAAGTGAGGCGGCCGACCTTGCTTATGCAAAGGAAGAAAAAAAAAAGAAAAGAAAAGGCCCTTCCTGCGCGCCGCCTTCCGTCCTCCTCCCAATTATCTCTGTCCTCAGCCGCCTCCGTGCCACTCGTCCTGAGGCTGCGCTCGTGTCACAAGGGAGAGTCGCCCGCTGTCTCGCTGCAGAATTTTGGGCGTGCGGCGCAGCGACGCAGCAGGGAGCAGCTGATCCTGCTCGCTGGGTCCATGTATCTGCTCCTTTTTGAGCTCCAGAAGCTCTCTCACAAGACAGATCAGTGGTGTTTGTGTGTGCGTATGCATATATATGAGAGGGAAATATGTCAACTTCCACTAATTCCCCAGAAGCGCTTTATCCAAGCCTGACCTCTGCCTTTATGGGGTCAGTCTATGTGCTTTCTCTATATTATCCATACGCACTGTATGAGTGCGCACACAAGTGCATGTGACTCTTTAATTAAAAAAAACAACCCTTACAGGATAAGCTGATTTGACAATGTGCTGCTTATACATGTATG
>NW_027466083.1:4740000-4792500 GCF_046127955.1 Nelusetta ayraudi
TTAGCAAATATTGTTAACTTTTCACGAGCCCTCCGCCATTTAAATGCCGTCTTTTTTTTTACTTTATACATTTTCAAACTTGGTTTTAATTCAAAATTTACTTCTTATATGTCCGCACAGAGGCTTCTGTGCGTAGATATAAGATGATTTGACTGCGATGTGAAGCTATGCAAACAGCAACCACTAGTGGTCGAGATGGTGGCCGTTTCTGATGCTGGTTTTCTTTTTCTCTCCCTCTCTCTTGTTTTTTCCCTTTTCTCCGCCAGACTGGGAGGAAGAGCAGGTCAGCAGTCCGAACATCCTGCGGCTGATCTTCCAGGGACGGTTTCTGCACGGCAACGTGACCCTAGGAGGTGAGAAAAACACACCGAGCGTCCGTCCGTCCGTCCGTCCGCCCGCCTCCTCCGGCGCCGAGTCGCAGGAGCGTGCGGCTGGAAACTGCGCCGCTCTCTCCTCATCTCCTTCCTGAGGGGCAGAACAGAGGCGGCTCAGTGCTCCGGACAAACCCGCTTTGAGAGTCGGAGGGAGGAGAGGAGAGGAGAGGAGAGGAGAGGAGAGGAGAGGAGAGGAGAGGAGAAATACTGGGGGGGAGGGGCCGGGGGAAGCGAGGGAAAAGAGTGTGTTCAGGAAAGAGGCCTGCGTGCTCTCCAGCAGACCTCATGGAGCTTAATAAAGAGACACTAAGAGGCCTGGAGGAGGAAAAAGTTCATGTCTTCCAAGATTTCAAGATTTTCATGTTGCAGTCGTTTCCAGATGTTTGTTTTTCACTCTGAACTCCGGTGGTGATGCCAGAATGAATCATTTAGAAATAGACCTTAAAAAAAGAAGAAGAAAAGAAAGCCTGCAACATACTTAGCCCGCTGTTCGCAGTCTCCAGCAGAAATGCTTGCTATTAGCTTCCTGCCAAGGCTGAGGCTTCCATGTCCCTTGTGCGCGTTTGGAAGGGGGCAAAAAAAACAAGGCGAGCGCCTGACCCGCTGGAGAGAGGTATCGTTGCCCTCGGTGACATCATCAAGAGCTAATCCCCAGAAAAGCACGCTCTGCTACGCGCTCTCTTGCAAAGCGGAGCAAGCAACTTGAGCAAAGGACGGATTTTTCTCTTCATTTAGGGGAATTTATCCACATTCAGGAGACGCATACTTTTGAAAAAAAACATGGACACAGTGAATATTTGCGCCGCGCCACACCTTTAGAATGCGTCACTTCCCTTCCTCATGGCCTTTGAACCTTTGAAGCCATATCTTACATCTTAAGCTATGGTGATGCGAGAGCGCTGCACTCTCTGATGCGATCTGATCCTTTGTTGCTCGTTACGTTGAGAATCCTCTTCAGGTTCGGCCAGGACCACTTCTGAAAAACAAACACGGAGCGAGCTCCAGCACGCAGTTGAAGTGGAGTTTCCGAGCAGCGCTGAGGTGTTTCTTTCAGCGGGATTCTTGCGCTGAATGCGCGGCGAGGGATTAGTGGTGTTGTTGCGACGACAAAGGCTGCAGTTGGTAGATTAAGGTATGTTCTTTATCCTCCAGGCAGCCATTGATTCCTTTTCTCTTTGCTTCAAAAAGCATCTGCTAAGTAGCTTTACACAGGAAATCCATTTAGGCGGTGGGGCTTTTTAATGAAAGTTGTATTATTCTCGCAGTGCAGTGGACTTAAGATGGGGAGCGTGGTGCCCAAGTGGAATGTTAGCGCGGTCCTTTTTTTTTTTTTTCTTGTCACAAGTTGAATGCGGAAAAAAACAAAACATTTTGTCCACAGAGAAATGCCTGAGCGCCATTTCTTTGTTCTTCCTGCAATGTGAAAACAACAACCCGTTCTAATGAAGCACTCAAGCTGGTGTGTTTCGCGTCAGCCAGGCCTGCAGCCACTTCCTGTTTCGCTCCTTTGTCTTCCTCCGGTTCTTTTGAGGCCAGCGAGCAGCGGAGGAAGGAAGCCGACTGCTCGTTGGCTTCGCAGAAACTGGCTTTGTGCTGAAGGTCGGCGAGGTGAACGAGTCAGCTTGGAGAGGTGACATCAGAGCCGCCTGTCTCGCAATGTTGTGTTTTCCCCCACGATAAAACCTGATTCCTCTCCTCTGAGGAGTAGAGTGGTCAACGAAGTGGTTTCCATGCACGTTTTTACAGACTTCTGCTAAAATTCACGCAGGGGCGAAGAGCTTCTCTGACCCTCTGGCTCAGTTTGGCTTTGCCGCTTTTCACCTGCTTTGTAAGCACGCCGAGCGCTTCAGTTCACTGACTAACCTACAGACTTTCTCTGCTGTCTGCCAGCCCTCAAGCTGCCCTTGGGGAGGACCACGGTGATGCATCTAGTTGCCAGAGAGACTTTGCCCGAGCCAAATTCCCAAGGTAAGCAGCGCCGCCGGCAGCAGCCTCTCCTCTTTCATTGTCTTCTGAAAGTTGAGCTTTAGGTCGCAATACTGGCTTCCCTCCTGGAGGTGGAGCCAGGCCCCCCACAATCCAATATGATCCAAATAATACAAATAAAACACATGTGAGGCCTCAGGATGCAAACACAACGGGACGAGACACACATCACGCTGGGAATAAAGTCTTTTCTAAAGATTTCTGGCTCTTAGAATCTTTTTTTTTTAGAAACGTGAAAGTCCATGACTTAAAAAAGACAGTAGAAAGATTTATAATGAACAGGTCAAAGGTCATTCTGCCAGCTGTTTTACAGGCATTTTTTTTTTTGCCGTCTCTTTGACTGCAGTACCACGAGTGGCCACTGGAAAAAAAATTGCCACACTGCCAGATTGGTAGAAATTATAATTCATCCATGGGTGCAGCGCATCGTGTTTCAGTGTCCAGGTGTCGTCCTTCCACGAAGGAGGAGACACTCTTTCATTTTTATGGCCCACAGAAATTTAAAGTCAAGTGTGATCTCTGCCGATTGGGTTGTTCCCAATGATGATGTGTGTGTGTGTGTGTGTGTGTGTGTGTGTGTGTGTGTGTGTGTGTGTGTGTGTGTGTGTGTGTGTGTGTGTGTGTGTTCCCAGGTCAGAGAAACAGAGAGAAGACCGGGGAGAGTAACTGCTGTGTCATCCTGTAAAACACACACACCACCTCTTCCTCCCCCTCCGCCTCCGCCTCCGCCGCCGCCGCTGCCGCCACCACCACCACCACCAGCCCTCCAACTCTCCACATCTGCCCTCCACTTCCTGGACCCTGACGAGCTCGTCCCCTGTCCTGGAGCTCCTCCGCCATGCAGATATGCATACAGACTCCCCCCACCCCCTCCCGCCACCTCCACCCCCCACCACCTGCGCGGACGCAGGGCGACGGCAGGTTTCGGAGTCCCGTCCAGGACGGCGAGGCGGGGAGCGAGGGAAGCGATTAAACGACAGGGTTGATTCCGTCATTCTACTTGATTGGTCGTCATAACTGAGAAATACGAGCGAGGAACTGGATGTTCGACGGTGCACGTTTTCTTTTCTTCTTTTCTCGTCTTGTTTTTTTTTCCCTCTGTTTTGTGTTTTTTCTTTCGTTCTTAATTCTTGCACCTTTTAAGCCTTGTGACCTGAACACACGCACGCACACACACACACCCACACGCACGCGCACACCTTGCCTATCCATCAGCAGCAGCTCAGTTGGGGAGGGCTGCGCCCCTCCCCCCCCTCCCCCGGCAGAGTCCTCGCTCCCGCCGGTTGTCATAGCGACGCAGTGCCCTGACTTTGTGTGCGTGCGCGGCCTTGTTTTATCCCGTTAACCACTAAGCGACAACCCAAAAACACGCAGACACACAAACACACACACACACCCGCGCGCACGCACGCATCCAAACAAATGTTGGCTCGTGTTGGCTGCCTCAGCGTAGCGGCTCCGAGCTCAGTCGTGCCTGATCAGAGAACATAAACACACACACACACACACACACACACACACACACACACATGAACATAACAGCAAACACACGCGCGTGTCCTTTAACTGCCCCCCTCCGTTTGTGACCTTAATAAGGTCACATGAGAGCATCGATTCTTTCTTTTTCTTTTTTTTTTTTTTTTTTGGTCTCAGTCCGCAGAGCGCTGCACATGCAACCCGGCAGCGTCACACTCTCTCGGCGATCAAACACACAACTAGCAGCAGTTGGTTGTTTGTTGCTCGTCGCTCATTTGCCCCTCCCCCCGACCGGCGATGTCTGCGACTGTGTTTTGACAGTCCACACGTTCGACAAACCGACCAGTGTTGACCGAGTGTCAATTTTCCCCTTCCTGCCTTCCTTCTTTGCCCCCCCACCATCGCCGGCCCTCCCCCTCTCTCCCCGGCCCCCCTCCCCGCCCCTCAGTAGGTGATAAAGAGCCTATATTGAATATTCCTGCCTTTAGTGAGAGATCGGTGAGAAACAAGTTTTTGTGTCGTCCTTCCCCCCCCCCCCCCCCCCCCCCCCCCCCCCCCCCCACCTCTCGGCTCTTTCTCTGCGTCACTGATACGTCTGATTTTGCACAACTGAAGCATGTGCTGCGTCATCAGATGATGAGGAACTGTGTGTAAAAAAACAAAGAAAGAAAGAAAGAAAGAAAGAAAGAAAAAGTTTTATTGTTTTATTTTGTTTTGTTTTTCTTCGAATGGAGTATAATGTTCCGAACTAAGGTAACATGTAGAATATATTTAAAATGAATCTTATTTAGAACATGACGACTCTAGATCTCGTTGCTATACAGTATATCGGTGTTTAGTCTACGATTGTGCGTTGGTTAGCTTCTAGCCAGTCCACAGTCTCGCTGACAATGTCTTGTGCTTAACAGCAGCAAAACCTCCCTAACCATCAACAGATTGTATTATGGATATTATTATTATTATTATTATTATTTTTCTTTCTCTATGGCTTTTTTTCAATTGTTTATAATTTAATGTAATCCTGTTTTATTTCTTTGAGGTTTATTTTTGTGTTTTTTCTCGCTTGGAAGAATCGCTTTGTAACAGCACTAGGTCTTAAAAGATATTGTTTATATTGATCAGGGTTCAAATCTGTACAGAGATAAACATTTTCAAACCAATTGTAAATAGCACTAATGCTCCCTCTTCCCGCCGCCTCCCCGTCCCCTCCTCCAGACCTGAAAATGGAATACATCTGTAATCTAAATAAAGATTATTGAAGTGGGGCCTTCCGTTTGTCCGCTCTTATTTCACCGACGTGTTGACTTTGGCGTATTCTGATATCCGTCGCCAACAATGTGGATCAGCTGAACTGCGCCGGAGCCTGAGCTGGTAAATTGGCTGCACTCGATCCAGGGAATGAAAAGAGAAGGTGTTCAAAATGAACGGAGGAGGAAAATTAAAGCAGGAGGAGGAGCTTCAGATGGCTCAGGCTAAAATGTTGAGCTTTGGGAGAGAGCAGGAATGAGCAGACAGAGAGACAGAGACACATATTGTTGCTATATATCACACAAACTTTAAGTGCATTTTAATGGGAAAAATATATAAAAGTATTATTAATGGTCAGCATTGACTTATTTGTTTTAGTTAAACATCCAGCTGTAGTTTTTAATCTAATTATATATATGTATATATATATGTGTATTCTTATACACAATGAGAACAAATTGATGCAAGTACCTGAGAACCTGAAAACTTGTTGTTGTTTGGGACACATCCCTCATTCAGCAAGAATCTAATGACCCAGCGTCTCTGTGACAACACTGTAATCTTGTTCAAGTTTCAAGTTTGTACAGCAGCCAGCGGAACAAAGTTCACCAGGAAGAGCCAAACGGGACGTTTCAAAGTCCTCGGCCAAGAGCTGGGCCAGGCCTCTGTTTCTACCAGGGACAGACTTGAAACACTTTGAAACTTGATTGAGTTTGTGAGTGGCACCTCTTTATTAACTGCTAACCAGGCATCCCTGTCCTCCTCACTGGCTGTTAAAGTCATTGTGTGTGTACATTTTGCTTTTTTTGTGCACTTCAGCATTTTTCTCTCCCCTCCTTCCTGTTTTTATGCCTCTACCCCCCCCCCCCCCCCCAATCCCCTCCTCCCATGCACTGCCCATGAAGTGACAGTCGAGGTCAGCAGAATTGCGGCTCGGTCTTTGATTTCCACAACACACATGCAGTGCTGGCTGGGTTTTACGGCTGCAACCCAGCAGGGGAGCATGGCATTGGTCCGACCTCCCCTAACCCTCACCCTGACTGTAATGGGAGGTCGGACCACTGGGCAATTTGTCGGACCGACAGGAGGTCGGACTAATGGGCAGTTCCTGCCCAGCAGCTCTCAGCCAGTGCGACTGTGCGACATTTTGCATGTTTGTTTCAACCCATTTGACTTTTACAGCCTGTATACACTGATAGCGCAGGTGTGGTTCTCTGCTTTTTCCTCCACTTGGTCACAGCCACAGGTAGAGGAGAGGTAGGGAGGGTAGACAGGTGGAGAAAGGAGAATTTCTTGGTAGAATTCCACCAGATGTCAAGACACCAAACACGTGACAAATATCTGGTTTTGGGGCCAACAGTGGCACATGCTGTGTCATCGAACTTTTTTGTCGACGCGTCTCAGGAACTCTCTTTTTTGAGGATACTGCCATCTTGTGGCAGTGATCAGGTGCTCTTAAAGGTGCTACAAATGGAGATGAAAACTTGACTGCTTGTGGTGTGATTTTTTTTTGTCGTTGTTGTCAGTTTTGTAGACATTTTAGACTCTCCCTTCTGTTCTGAAAGATACTTCATACCTTTAGAACGATCCTGATTCATCTAAATGACATCCAGGCCTCCTTTAATGGCAATGTTAAAGTAACAACGTGCATATTGTACTCCGGGAACCTCCTATATTTAATATTTGTTTTGTTTTTGTTTCAGGATAAATTCCCTATGCTACTGCACTCTCCATCTCTGAATGTTTCTTTTTTTCAATGCGCCATTTGTCACACCAATATGCATACATTTTTATTTTATTTTTACAAACCAGCAAAGACTCAAAGATAAAGGGCAATATATGTTAACGGACAGAGTGAAGACGTTCTTTTTTTTGTGGAAGGACTGAAATGAAAAGCTGACATCGTGTAAAAACTGTTGATCTTGGTGAGTGATGTGTTGCTGTGAAGTCAGCAATGTGACTCAATTTGACCCAAGAAAGTTTTCTGTTGCCTGAACGTGCAGTTCAAGCAACACTCATGGAGAGAGATGTGATTCACTCCTGAAATTCCCTTTAGGGGAATTGATTAAATGTCATTCGTACCTTGAAAATATTGACAGATGGCTGAACCACAAGTCTGCTAACGTTTGATATATACACCTGTTTTCAAGAGCAACTTTTTTTCTTTATCCTTGATTGCTAATTGACGTCCTTTGGGGGTTACGATACTAACTGTCAGGTCACCCGTGTCACTTGTCATGGAACAATGAGCAAGCAGGCTGCCGTGCTAAAGGAAAATAACTTTTATAAATGTGTTGCAAGAGAATTAGTTTGACAAACATTTGCACGGATTGTTTGTCAAGACTTGAGCCCCTCTGAGGATCAATTAGACAGTTTGTCTGTATCAGGTTGTCCTCGGGGAAGTGGGAGAAAAACACATCAGGTCTCTTCTGAGGAAGAAGAGACCCAGCGGTGGGATTCCCAAGGGTCGGCCTGCCGGAGCTCCACAAACCTGCTAGTCAAGGGGAGATTTAGTCAGTTGTCATGGGAGCCCTTTAAATGTTGTTTCTACCTTTGAAAAAACAGCTCATCCTCAAAAATGCCATCGGTACAAGCACTAAACCATTGTCTACCCGCATCTTAAGAAAACTCCACAAACATTCTGATGACACTCACTGATGCCAGCAATGCAGCACCAGGAATTGCCAAATCTTTAGTAAACGTTTTCTGCTAAGCATTACTTTCCACTTTAATTTTATGTCAGAGGTTGAAAATAATATCGGAGTGTAGCCTAAGAGTTTTTTTTTGTGATCAG
The DNA here is from genome assembly GCF_046127955.1 of Nelusetta ayraudi. Classification (NCBI taxonomy): domain Eukaryota; kingdom Metazoa; phylum Chordata; class Actinopteri; order Tetraodontiformes; family Monacanthidae; genus Nelusetta; species Nelusetta ayraudi. The sequence goes on from NW_027466083.1 coordinate 4,747,879, forward strand.
GTGGCTAATGGTTAAATTTTCTGTTTGCTGGAGAGCTACAGGTTATTTTTCTGAGAAATGTATTATGTCAGGCTGCTTAACTGGAATCAGTTAGGAAAAATAAAGATTTAAAAATGAGTATACTTATGGAAGCCTTTAAATGGAATGTTGTACGGTTGTCGGATTTTTGTTGCAATACCACAATCGACCACTGGGGAAGCCACGAATATTGTAATATATGAATTAACATATTCTGGAAATGATATGTTGCTCGTGTCACCTACATTAAGCTGATGTAATGTGTAAGTCTGATTATGTATGGATTGTTGAGCCGTGGTTTCATATTGATAGTTTTATGAAGTGTATTTATTTAGGCTGGGCTAAGTATGACATCCTGACACTTTTATGGATTATATATATATCACCTATTAATTTTGTTCTTTAGTTCACACAAATTTTTAAAACTCTAATCATGTTCCAAATTCATGCCCTAAGACTCCAGAAACATACTGAGAACTGATCTCAGTATTAAACATTAGGTCTTAATATAACTTCCATGGTTTACAGATCACTGCCAGTGGTGAGGTTATGGAAGTGAGCTCACAACCTGTCACATGACATCCATGACCAGTCACTTCCTGCCTAGCAAAATAAGTTAGCACACCTGCCAATGATGCTAACTCATTAACAGTCAGACAAACAGCATGTATATTTCTTGCTCCAGAACTGGCAACCAAACTGCAAATATAAACTGTTCCGCAACATTTAAAAAAATAAACAAGCAAACCAATCCCCAGAGAATTTGTGTTTACGACCTGACATTCACTTGAATTCTGTAACTCCAGCCTAACAGCCACTAAACTGGCCAACTGGACAGCAGGGACTTTTGGAATTAAGAGATGTCCGTTTAGACGAGAAAATGGAATTATTAGATTAAGTCCGATTAAGCTCTGCATGTAAACGTACTGACTGACACCTTGTGAAAAAGCCAAAGGAATGAATGCCTGGACTCCGTCTACATATCGGTAAGTGCCCTCTCATTTGAAATGATTCATTTCAGTCTAGTTTTTTAGTTGTTGTGTTGTTCTGTCTCAAAATGATGAATCAGTATCTTGGAATAAACTGCACGGCCACTTTATTAGCGAGAACCATGAACGAACCAGGTCCTACTAAAAGGACCGGTGAGTGCACATAGCCAGGCTTTCATTGTGTTGAAATATTTATTGATATTATGAGTTACAACGTGATGGCTGAAGTTGTTCTTGGCTGCTTTTTCTGTTATTTGTTGGTGTAAATATGGTCTCATATTTACACCAACCTTGCCTTGCAATTCTTGAGTTGAAACTGCAAATATTCAAAACATGAATTCCTGCTGTAATGAATACAAGACCAGGAGCTGATTTGCCCTCTGAGAAGGCAAGTCTGTCCGTAATGAACTGTCGGTGAGGTCGAGGACTCTTCCTGTCACCTTCCACTCTGATGTGTGAAAACACCTGAAGAAGAAAAACTCCCAGAGGGCTAATTTCATTAGTTTGGTGACAGTACGGCACAATAGTTCATCCCTGTGGATGAATGTAATAGTTTCTGTTGGCGGCTTTGTGGCCTTGGAGCTTTAGTAATCCCTATAGACTAATAGTCCTGGTAGAGATTCTAATAGGTTGACATGTACTGTACATTTATGTATATGTAGTACGTATACACACACACACAAACACACACACACACACACACACACACACACACACACACACATTTATGTACACATTTAAATATTGATATGCAAAAAAGACACACATACAAGCTAACTTAAACAGAAAAGCACATTTATTTTAACTCACCCTTATTCTGTTTTAGAAATGCGTGCAATGTTATATTCAAACATTGAAAGTCAAAAAAATGTAAACACAATTACCTTTTATCCCAAATCAGGTGATACAATAAATATGGAAAGCAACATCTATGGATTGATTGAGGTTTAGAGTTTGTTTTATCAAATCAAATCTAAAACTCTTCTTCCAAATATTGTTTAATACATTTGTTTAAGTCGCGAGGCAAACAAACAGGTGATTACAGTTAAAGTTAAGACACAACTTTTCCTCCTGGCTTTTTTTCTCTGTTGACTATTGTTTCCCCCCCTGATCCACATGTGTCATCATTCAGCAGCGGCGGGGTCAACAACAACTAATTAGGAGCTAATTAGGAGACTCATTTAGACTTTGCATCTCAGCAAGGGAGTGGATGAGCTCAGCAGAGAGACTTGTTTGACTTTTGACAAGTGCCGGTTGAAAACTTGCTGTTTTCACTTGTTACAAGCCAAACTGCTGTTTTGACGAGCTTCCCGGCAAAGGCTACAATGTGTTTGTGCAAATAGCATGAAGTAAAATGCAGAAAACAAGTTTGATGCAAAAGGTTGAGGCTGCAAGAAGCTTTTGCCATTGTGTTGGTTCACAGTTCTCAAGTTGTTCTCAGCTGTGTGGCCTATGGGCAAGGGGTTGGTAAACAACAAATATACACACACTAAAAAGAACAACAACTAAAAATTAAAAAAAAAAAAAAATAATAATAAAAGACTCAGAAGACATTTGCTTGTCTGTTTGGAAAGTTTTGGCCCCAATGCTTCCTACTACTGCTTTACCTGCACAACAACTGCGACTTGTGGGAAATGGTGCTGGCCATCATCTTCCAGCTGCACTGCCACGTCAAGGTCATGCACCACTCCATGCTGTCCACGATCGCCTCCTTCTGGCTCTTCATCGTAGCGGTGGTGCTGGTGGCGGTGGGCCTGCTGACCAGGCTCTCCTTCTGCCGCTCCGTGGTGATCAACAGCTACTTCTGTGACCACAGCCAGATCTAGTGGTTCTGGAGGAGTTATCAGTGCCTTACAGAGACCCAGGTTGTGCTCTCTCTCCATTTCTGTCACTGTACAAGTACTTTGCTTTCTTTGAGGATTTGAAGCCGTTGTATCCTTGATTGGAAGAAGTCTTAGTTTCCACACTTGCTTACACGTTGCAGGTTGCCGATAGTGTCTGTAGGTTCTGTGCTCTGCTGGCCACTGGGACAGGAGGCTCAGGGTTTGGAGGGTTGCCTCTGGGCCTGAGTCCTACTGAGTCTCTCCAGAAGTTGCTGCTTCTGTGCGTTGTCGTCACTTCCGGTCAAGCATCTCTTCCAAGCCTGATGGATTTTCAAACCCCTTTTGTTCTAACTCAAGGGGCTTGCACAATACTTTTGGTGTCATTTGTCCATTGTGCTGAGTTGTTAAGCTTAAGTCCGTCCATTTACTCTGTCATTCTCTCATCCATGGCAGTTTTCTTCTGTTGTGAATTCCGTAGCTTGATTTATGGTTCTTCCTTTTGGAAGATGTTGCTTGGGCTGGCTTTAGGTGTCGCCTGTTGTCACACAAACACGTGTTAAAGGTCATTTTAAAAGCATTTCATCCATTTCATCAATATTCTGAACATGTACTGAAGCCGTATTCACTTTTGATGGTTATCGTCCTGTTACTGCTTTGGCTCATCTGAAATGTGAACAGTGACGTCAACTGATGCACACTGATGCACGATAACAGCTAATTAATGACCATGGGACGCTGCCGACTTGCAGTCGTGCAAACTCACATTCTCATATAAGCCGCACCTGAGGTGTTTCTGAGGTGGCACCCGCCTGCTACCTTGAATCCCAGGAAGCAGCCTTTCATGATGGACCAGGAGCAGAAACAAGCTGCCGCTGCTGCCTTCAATTCCACCTTTGTTCGCCCCGAAAGCTTCTACCTCACCGGCTTCATCGACATCCCCCACGTTCGCTACTACTACGTGTTCCTGTGCTTTGTCTACATCTTGACCGTGGTGGGCAACGGCTTGCTCTTGGCCGTCATTTACCTGGCCAAGAGCCTCCACACGGCCAAATACATGATCGTGTCCAACCTGGCGCTGATGGATCTGTGCGGCAGCACTGCTCTCATCCCCAAACTGCTGGACAGCTTCCTGTTTGGCAGGCGCTCCATCGTCTACGAGGCCTGCCTGAGCTACATGTTCTTTGTCTTCTTCTTCCTGTGCATGCAGTCCTGGACGCTCGTCATCATGTCCTTCGACAGATTCGTGGCCATTTGCTTCCCTCTGCACTACCACGGCGTGGTGACGCCGCCGGCCGTTGCCACCCTGCTGCTGTCTGCATGGTTGGCCATGCTGGCCCTCGTGGCGGCCAGCGTTGGCCTGATCGATCGCCTCTCCTTCTGCCGGTCGGTGGCTGTGAAGAGCTTCTACTGCGACCACGCCCCGGTGTACCGCCTGGCCTGCAACGACACTAGTTTGAATAACATCATGGCGTACGTGGGATTCGTCCTGGTGCTGGTTGTTCCTCTCGTACTGATAGCGCTGTCATACACTTGCATTTCCGTGGCCTTGAGCCGCATTGCGTCGGGAGTGGAACGCCTCCGAGCCATGAAGACGTGCACCTCTCATCTGATCCTAGTGGCTATTTTCTTCCTGCCGATTATCGGCACCAACGTCGCCTCTGTGTTGTCATTTATTCACCCCAACACCAGGATCATAAACAGCTCTCTGACTCAGATTCTGCCCGCTCTACTTAATCCTATTGTGTACTCTTTAAAGACTGAAGAGGTGCTGCAGTCTTTCAGGGAGTTTTCTAAAAGAAACCAGATCTGCAGAGCCTCTGTAAAGCGAGGACCTTTGTGACCTTCTGTGTTGTATTGCTTTACTTTTTTTTGTGTGTGTAGTCCTGTACCAGAGAACTTTGGCCTACTGACAATGAATTACTGCATTGTGAAATGTTCACTGTGGTTCCTTTTTTCTTTCCTTTTTTCTTTTTCTTTTTCCTTTTTTTAAAAAAAAAAAAAAAAAAAGAATTTGTTGAGATACGCTTTTTGGACAGAGTTATTACAGTGCAGCTGTTCAAAGTTGTCCTGGACCTGAAAGGCCCAGCATAAGGTTCATGATGAGAAAACTTATTGTAATCAATGTTAAGTAACTGCAAAGACTGAAAATATTTTTACTTGCCAATATTTATATACATTATCAACAACATGTTCTTCAATGTTATTGATTCTTAATTCACGATACACTTGTTCTTGATAGACATGCGAAATCCCACATTTTTGTAATGGGAGAAGAAACGGCGGCAACTTTTACGGTTGTGTTCACTTTTGCGTGCACGTTTTTAATTCAAAATGCCCTGTGTGCAGTAGATGCATGTGTCCGCTAGAGGGAAGAAACAAGGCATTTTTCAATACTTTTGTCTGCCCGTTTCAGGACGAACGCAATTATACACGTTTTAAACATAAATCCCTGTTGTGATGATGAAAGACCAGAAGACGATGCGTCCCTCTTGGAGGGCAGTGATGAGCTGTTGGTGAGGTCGAGGACTAATGTCCACTCTGATGTATGAAAATACCTGAAGAAGAATCATTCCCAGGGAACTAATTTCATTAGTTTGGTGACAGTGCGGCACAATAGTTCATCCCTGCTGATGCAAGTTTTTGTTGGAGGCTTTAATAGTTCCTATAGGCTAATATTCCTGGTAGACATACTAATACTTAGACATGTACATTTACATGTGTCTTTATGTACATTATGTCTTCCATATCAAAGAATACAAATGTACAAAATCACTTAAACAGAAATACACTTTTATCTTTACTTATACTTATTCTGTTGCATATATTCATGTAATGTTATTTAAGATATTCAACACCACAATTAGGACCTTTTCTCCCAAATCTGGTAATTTCAATAATTAATACGACATCTTTGATTTAGGGTCAGGGTTTGTTTATTCGAAACAAACTTACAACTCTTCCTCCAATTTTTATTTGCGTTACTGAATTCCTGTTTAGTCACACAGAAGTACACAACAGTTGGGCAGTCAACACTGCAGAAGAAAGTAAAGTAGGTTGACCGAATGCCCTTCCCCCAGGACGCGTCCTGTTTTCAGTCTTTTCCTGGGCGTCTTTTTTTTTTTTTTAATGAAAATACACTGATTTTAATTGTTTTTCTGGAATTTTTTTTCAACAGTACATTGAAAAGCTTGTGAGAGCTATTTTGTTTAATCTTAATTTGCCAATATAACAAAAACCTTTATTTTGAGTATCAATTCACATTTGCCGTTTATTTATAAAGAGAGACTTGAAAAAAGAGCTGTCTCTCCCAGGCCATTATTTTATTTTAATTGAATTGAATTATTTTTGGTGGTTATTTTCTTACCTTCTTATCATTATTTCATATTAGAGATTTGAACATTATTTTGGCACCATTAAAACTTCTCAGAGATGTTATTTAAGGCATAATAAAGCATGTTGAGTAACCTCTGAGAGGCCTTTTTTGAATTTGTGTCTTAAAGATACTATTGTTCCTGGTTACAACTATTGTCCCCCTAAAGCAACCAAAGTTATGCAATCACATAAAACTTACAGTTAACTTGTAAGGCAAACAGCCAATTACAGTTATGCAAAGTTTTATTTTTTGGCATGACGCAATTTAGCTTTTGTCCTTGTCCAACTTGCAAAACCTTTTTCTCTCTGTTGAATAGATCCACATAATAATAATAATAATAATACTACTAATAATAATAATAATAATAATAATAATAATAATAATAATAATAATACATTTTATTTGTAGGCGCCTTTCAAGACACCCAAGGACACCTTACAGAATCAAAAATTTAAAGCATCAATTAAAAACATCAACAAGTTTTACAATTTTCTTCTGCTGCTTGTTAAAAAAACTGCTGTTTTGCTGAGCTTCCAGGAAAAGGCTGCAATGCGCTTGTACAAATAGAGTAAAATACAATGCAGAAAACAAGTTTGAAACAAAATGAGGCTGCAGGAAGCTGTTTGGAGCATTGTAGCTCACAGCTCCATGTCTGCAGTCTAACAGTGCCCACATCACTGTTACCTACCACTGTTACAGGTTTTCATTTTCCACTGTCGCTCAGTGACATGATACATGGGATAAAATGTCTACGACGGTAACTTCAGATGCTGCATTCAAAGCCTCGTTGCCATAAATCACCAAAAAATGATGCCCAATCCCGTTTTCTCGTTTTTGCATTTGGTACAAGGTGAACAACTGCTTCCATCACATGTCATAAGTAACATTTGACTCAGATTCAGGAAGAGGTTGTTCTCAGCTGTGTGGCCTGCAGGCATCCTTTTATCACTTCACATTATAAGAGGAGGGTAAAAAAAACAATGTACAAACATATGAAATATACAAAAACTAAAAAAAGAACTACGACTAAAAATCCACAGACGCAGAAAAAAATCTAATCCCCCCCCCCCCAAAAAAAAAAGAAAAAAAAGGACATAAATAAAGAATGTATAAGATGTGGTGCGGTGTTGGACTGCTGTGGGTTTGTCCAGTGATCAGTGTGTCAGGGGAGCCAGGTGCAGGCACGTGTCATGACGAGGACGTCTGAGGAGCAGATAAAGCTGCTCCAATCCTCACCACCAGGCAGTGGGAACGAAGAGCTGGCCACTGTGTGACCACCCGAGCCGGGATCTCACATGGACCTTTTCTTCAACTCGGCTCTCGGGGAGGGAAACATCACGTTTGTGCGCCCCGCTCACTTCTTCATCAGCGGCCTGACCGGGGTGATCCACGTCCGGTTCTACTACGTCTTCCTCTTCTTCGTGTACGTGGTCTCGGTGGTGGGCAACTCCGTTGTCATGGCTGTGATCTGCCTGGATCACAACCTGAGAACCCCCAAGTACGTGGCCGTGTTCAACCTGGCCTTCGTCGACCTGTTTGGGAACTCGGCCCTGGTGCCCAAGCTGCTCGACGTCTTCCTGTTCAACCACCGGCGCCTCGCCTACAACGACTGCATGGCCTTCCTGTTCTTCTGCTACACCTGCCTCTCCATGCAGGCCCTCAACCTGGTGGCGCTCTCCTATGACCGGCTGGTGGCCATCATCTTCCCGCTGCACTACCACGTCAAGGTCACGCACCGCTTCATGCTGTCCATGATCGCCTCCTTCTGGCTCTTCATCATCGTGGCGGTGCTGGTGGCGGTGGGCCTGCTGACCAGGCTCTCCTTCTGCCGCTCCGTGGTGATCAACAGCTACTTCTGCGACCACGGCCAGATGTACCGGCTTGCCTGCAACGACAACTTCCCCAGTTACGTCGTCAGCTGCCTGTACCCGGTTTTTATTTTCTGGCTCCCCCTCGCCTTCATCCTGTTTAGCTACTTGTACATCGGCTGGGCCATGGCTAAAGTGGCCAGGATTCAGCGTGGGGTGAAGACCTTCAAGACCTGCGTGGGCCACCTCTCGCTGGTCGCCATCTATTTCATCCCGCTGCTGATCACGTTCACCCTGATGGAAAAAATTCACCCAAACGCCAGAATCATAAATCTGTCCCTGACTTCCGTCTTTCCTCCCATGTTGAACCCCATCATCTATGTCCTGCAGACACAGGAGATCAAGGACTCTCTTAAGAGGCTGCTGAAAATCAAGAAGACACCTAGAAAACCTTCAAATAGTGTGATCCACTTTTAAAGCTGTACTTCCTGCTTTAGTAAACTGCTATATGTTATAGAAGTTCTTCCAACAAGGCCCTTTGAATGTAATTTGTTTGTTTGTTTGTTTGTTTAATGCAAAACTGTTGGGACCTTTTTCTGACATAGGTATTGGAAAGAAATAAAAAAAAAGTTACAAGGATTTGAACTGCAGAGAAATACAATATTGAAAATGTCTGACAAATAAATAAACAAATAAATTAAGTCTGTTTACATATAATTAAATAACTATTGTTTACTTGTAACCATTATGTTTAATTTAATGCACTTCTGTGAATTTTCACTGAGGTGCTTTGCAGAATCTGAGACATAACTACTATGTGTTATACATGCAGCAGTGTGAATGAATCATCATCAACGTCTTCTTTGACGTGTTTGTGTAAAAAAAAAAGAACCTTGGTACAGTCCTCAGTAATGCACTCAGAAAGGTTCAGAATTAGCAAATAATATTTTCTTTATTCAAGCACTCTTATCTTACACATTCAAAACATTATTTTTTTTTTTTTTACACAGTAGTGACAAAACATGGATCAAGAGGAGTGAGATTTTGTTTTGGATTTTGCACCCTCTCAGTGCAAAGTCCTCTAGTGGCCCAATAGTTTGCTACATAATTCTTTGTCGCCGTCTTTCAAATGATCAAATTATTAGCCGTCATTTGCCATCAGGTGTCAGCTCTGTGCAGGCTGGACACTGTTGGCCTGCTTCCTCCTCAGCTCTTCCTTCCGTGCCTTTTGGAAGCTGCTCATGCAGTCTTTGAACGTCTGGACCTGGCGCTGGCACGCCCTCCAGTCCTGGTGTTCAGCCATGCACTCCTGCACGGCGTAATGCAGCTCTGCACAGCCAGTGCGGGTTATCATCCGGTCCACGGGGTCGTCCTCGTCCTCGTCTTTGCGGCTGCGGTCATGGGGTGATGGGGAGGCCATCCTGTCTCAGAGCACTCTACTGACTTTGCGGGCCTGCAGTTACACACAAGCAAGTGATGCTGAACGTAGTTCTCACAGGGTCTCAGGAAAAGACTTTCTACTGCTTTTACAAAACTAAATAGAGAATAAATTCTTTCCAGGTGTTTCCTATTTGTTGTTTTCCGTCTAATTTATTTTAAAATAAATTTTTGGGTGTCTAACAACCTGTTTTAGACACAGTGAACCCCACTGATAATTTACTTTGGTGCATCTCCTATTGTCTAAAAATATATATATATTTTTTAATTTTAACTTCTCTCCAAATTGTACTTCAAGTGACTAAATTAAGTTGCTCATACTTCCTCGTAATTTATTGGAACCTAGATAGTTTTTAAAACGCCACAAATACGGTCTGAACAATCTAGCAGACCACTTTTGACAGGATCTTATTACGTATATAACGCAGGTTAAAAGAAATTAACGCGGAAGCTAAAATCTTGTGCTCGTTCTGCCCAACGCTATTTCCGTTACATCACAGGCTAGCAACTAAGCTAACCGGCATTCGTCGCTATTTTATCAATTCCTCAGCCTCACCTAGTTTTTCTTCCTGGCTCAACTTCTTCGTCCGCACACTGACATTTAGGTTTGGTAACCTATCAAACTAGTGGTGTCTCATAACTCAGCATGAATAGTGGAGGGCACACTGGGGAGGAGGAGGGTGATCGTGTGTCGGAGAAAGAGTTCCGTCAAGAAAGACGAGCGCTGTGGTTGTTGGTTCCGCTGTACTGTTCAAACGCCACGAAGGTTTTCTTTCTTTCTTTCTTTCTTTCTTTCTTTCTTTCTTTCTTTCTTTCTTTCTGCCCTCAATTACTACCCCACAGAACATTATTGTTGTATAAAGTTTCACTCCTTCATAAACTCAATTTCTTCAGAATTTTTATTGTTACGATGGTTGGTTTCACCCACTGTAGTTGCACATCACCAAATATTAATTAGAATAATGAGTCATAAAACTAATTCACTTCAGAATTTCCAGTGTTGTTTATAAGACTTTGAAAATCCAACCACTTTCACAATTTCCATTTGGCATAACAAGGGTACATCTTAAAGTGACCAGAGTGGCACACTCTGTCAGACATGAATGCAAAATAAAACTAACTTATAAAACAGTGCACATTTTAATCAAATCATGAAACATTTATTTTTTAAAACTGCAAAAACTTTATTATTATTAATATTAAAACAAACTGAAGAAAATGACATGGCCAAAACAGCAATTTAAACTAGGCAGGAAATGGGTCAATGTAACTTTCCAGTCATGTCACTTGGATCTAAAGCAGGAGCTGTATATATTTTCACATTAGACATAGTATTGGCAAGACAGTTACAATTGTGCCTTAAATGCTGAGCTAACTTTACAACCTTAGCACATAATTCAACACAATAATCAGGATATTTATAAGTTCAGAGTTTTTTTTTGTTTTTTAAAAAAAAAAGAATATATCAAGGATAATGAGGCAGTTTTTGATGTAACAACGACTTTAAAACCAACTTCATGAAATATGAACAAACTTTAAGATTTTATGGGTTTGAATGATCCATAAAATCATCACAGAGATAGAGATAAACATGCATTTGTACTTTACATTTAAGGAAAATAGTACAGCAGTACAGTATGAAGTTTCAATCCTTCTTATTGTTACTGTAAGGTGTTAAATGCAGGCGATGCTCAAAACCACACACAGCTCGGGCTCTTTTCTGACTGCGCATCCATAGAAAAAGGAAACGGTTCCACACTTTATCATCAATTTTTAGGCAGAACGGGTATTTTGCCAACTCTCTTCTTTCTAAGCAGTGCCAAAACTCTTATTTTGATATCCTTGGTTTTTAAAGAGTATAAAATGGGGTTGATGCAGGGTGGGATGCAGGAGGCCAGCGACAGGCACAGCACACGGTGGTCTGGATCTAAGGATCGCACAAAGAGGCCGATAGAGAAAATACTAAAAATGGGGGTGTAATAGATGGCAACCAGGATGAGGTGCTCAGTGCACGTGGCCAGAGCTTTAATCCTGCTGCCAACCGATTCCATGTTGAAGATGGTCACCAGGATGCTGACATAGGACAGGATGATAAATGTGAAGGGTAGAATCAGTGCCGCCATACTGAGGGTCGAGGCCATAGTCCACTGCAACCTGTTGTCGTTACAGGCCAGTCTGAACACGGGGGCGTAGTCGCAGAAATAGCTCAACACCCTGACGGACTTGCAGAAAGACAGTCGAGTCATGATGATTGTTGCAAACCCAGTGGTGCCCAGAGCGACGGACCAGGTCACGGCCACGATAGTGGACATGCTCCACAGGTTGTTGATGGAGTTCTGCTTCAGAGGAAAACAAATTGCGATCAGTCTGTCGTAGGCGAGGACCGCCAGGGCGAACGACTCCAGGGCTGCAAAAGAGTAGTAGATAAACATTTGCAACAGGCACACGCCAAACGGGACAAAGTTGTCTTTGAGGAGGAACGTGCGGATCATGCTGGGTATGGTGCACGAGTTCAGGATGATGTCAATCACCGCCAGGTTGACGACAGCGACAAACTTTGGGGTGTGCAAGCAGGTAGTGATGCTGATGATGTAGATAACCAAGCAGTTAAACAGCAGCGTGATCGCATAGACGAAAGCGAGGAAGATGAAGTAAACGGAGATGAACGGGAACGTCTCAAAGCCAATGATGTAGAAGCCTGGAGGGTGAATGATGAGAGAGTCGTTGGAAGAGGTCCTGAAATGAGGCATTGCTGGAAACCACAGGGTGACAGAGTTGGCTCAGCCTGTCTGTAGGAAAATGTGCAATAGTGTGCGTTACAATGCAGAAAACAATTGTGTGACAATAAATTTGCAATATTCAGCATTACAATGTGGCACATAAGCAATAAGCAATGATCAATATCCTACTATACGATATGGATTAGAGAGTAACAAAGGATCACCAATATATGACAAGAAATTGTGCAACAGGCAGCATTGCAATGAATAGTCAGTCTGCAATAGAGTATGGAAAATAAGCATGCAGTATTTGACAGTGGAATATGGCAAGCTGATGTGAGACCGTCGAATAACTATTATCTTGAGAAATGAGTTGATTGGCTCACAGTGAAGACTCGTGATTTCGACTTGAGCACAACTGCGTGTCTGACTCCTGGACAGAGGCTTTTAAACACTGACGCTGATCCCTTGAGATGAATTAAACACGAACCAATGACTCCAAAGGCAAACCTTTAAAATGAGTTTAATCCTGCAGGACCTGCATTTGTTTACTTCAGACTTTTTTTTCCCCCTAGTTGTCACAGTGTCTGAAGAACATCACAACTCAAAGTGCATGAAGGAAATTACACTGACCAAGCTTTTGATGTATCCATGCAAGTAACTAGTAAAACTATAAAATAAATCCATACATGTAGTCAGTTCAGAGTGAGTTTGAGTGCTCCGTTTAGTTTTTCTTGTTCTCTCCACTGGTATCAGATGAAAAACCAATAAAAAGTAAAATAAGGCCTTATTTCGATGACATGAAATTCTATTGTGGCTCACATGGATCACACAAAATTATTGCCAATCCACATTTGTAGCTTTGGCATAAATGTACACATAATGTATCATATGACAATTTAGTAATGCGTATTTAAGTTGATGACAGTGATATCAAGTTTGATGACTTTAATGCAGAATATTAATGAAACTGAGAGAAATATTACGTCTACGTCCGTGAAATAAAACTAAAATTTAAAAAAAAAAAAAAAAAAAAAAAAATTCTTCAGCAACCATCTTGTTATTTCTGCGTCTCTATAATAAGATTTCAGTTCATTGTAATCCCCTCATGTTGCCATATTCTGGTACATGATGCCCTATACCTGCAACATACAGTATACACAGAATATCTGATTGCAGCAGTTACTATGTGAGACTCTCTGAGTGTCAACGACAAAGTCAAGAAACAGTTGCAAAACCATCATATCCAAATTGTTCCCTCAGGGAGTGGTTAGCACTAAGGAGGCCTCACCGAGGCAAAACAGAAACGACTCTAATTACGCCAGAAGATTTTAGCTAATGACCCCGACACATTAACTAATGACACATTATTCCCTCTGTCTAATTAACCTGAGCTGTAAATATTGGGAAGAAAAACACTTACTAAACTGAAGGCTATTCCCACGATGCCTCACCAAGGTTCCTCCGAGTGTCTTTAGTCAGTAATAACACCTTCATCTTGCAAGAGTTGTTTTTCTGTTTTATAACAAGGTTGCTCCCAAAAGGAGTAAACAACAAATGTCTCATTTGAGCAATGAGTGAAAATGTTGTTGTTCTACTGGTTTTCTTTTTTAGAGCAGGTATTTAAAAGTTTTAAGAAACTAGATTTTACTATGCTGTTTTGGTATTGTGCTTCCCATTGGTGCGAGGGCCGCTGACTGGCCTGTGCTGTGGTGTTAGTGCAGAAATAATATATATAAAAAAACTTTTACTGTTCTCCTCCTGTTCTGAAAATGCCTGCCAGGTCTGTTTCAAAACAACTGCTGCAACATCTACGCTAGCGTGTTTAGCAGCAAGGCTTGCAGTCAATTTAATTCAATTCGACGTTGCCGTCTTTGTGTGGGGTTTCAGGGCGGCCAGAATCATTTTGCTTCCTTCTTTTCATCATGGGAAAGGACAGACTTATTTTAGTCAATGTAAGGCGGATTAAACACTCAGTTTAACGGAGGGTGGCAAAATGGATGTGCAAGATTTCAGAGGTGAAGTTTGAGCCAACAGCTTCTCTTTGAAGGTTCATTCATTCATTCATCTTCTATACCCACTTATTCCTATTCAGGGTCACGGGGGTCTGCTGGAGCCTATCCCAGCTGTCTTAGGGCGAAGGCAGGGTGACACCCTGGACAGGTCGCCAGTTCATCGCAGGGCCACATAGAGACAGACAACCATTCACACTCACATGCACACCTACGGACAATTTAGAGTGTTCAATTGACCTCACATGCATGTTTTTGGAGTGTGGGAGGAAGCCCGAGAACCCGGAGAGAACCCACGCAGACACAGGGAGAACATGCAAACTCCACACAGAAAGGTCCCCGGCCCTGGCCCTGGAATCGAACCCACAACCTTCTTGCTGTGAGGCGGCAGCGCGCTAACCACTGCGCCACCATGTCGCCTCTTTGAAGGTTATGAAATCTAATCAATTGCCCGACAAATGACCAATCCTATAATCGAGGCTCATATGATCACTCTGTACTTTTAAGAGCCTTGATCTCCGCTGCCTGTTAAGTCAAGTAACTTAACCTTGTGATGATGCAAAAAAAAACATGGAAAAAACAAGAACAATATTCCCTAAGAGGACTTTTATCTGCGAGGAGGACGCAGTGACCCCACATAAAGGGATCCTCTCCTTCCTCCTCGGCCCAGGGGAACCCTGCTAATGAGCCCTTGTGATGTAATTACCGGAGGATGGCGGTTAATGACGGCCTCTTGCCTGCAGCAAACAAACCTTTAACAGTTCAAATATAAGCCTAATTAATCTCATCTGCATCCATTAGGAGCCTTTTGCTCGCTCATTGTTGAAGCCGTAATGGAGGGAAGTATGCAGCTGTTAATGGGTCATTAGTGATCTTGAGAAGCTGAAGCAATTCCACTAATTCTATCATGGTAAGTTTCAAAGTTAATGGACAAGTTGAAACTTGCCGTGACCTACACAAAAAGGATTTCGACAATGTGCTTTTTCCCCCTGTGCAGTTTAATAAAACTAAAAAATTAGTACTGGTAAGCGAAACAAACAAACAAACAAAACAAGTGAACCAATATTTGTACGGCAGGGGTGGGCAAACTTTTGGACTGGTGAGCCACAATGGGTTCTAAAATTTGACTGAGGGGCTGGAGCAGCTGGATGGAGGGTTTTGGTGACTCACCTCATAGGAGAAAAAAAATATATATAATGGGATGGGCATAAAATGCTTTAATGTCAATTGAAAATGACCAAAAGCATTACAACAAAATCAGTGTCTTTGAAGCCCCACGGTTAGCTCTTTACTGAAATGACTCTTGAAACATTGAAAAATGAAGAAATACAGCTATTTTATTATTTACTTACTATTAATATAATTTCTGCAAGTTCGGCGGGCCGGATTAAAATGCTCATCAGGCCACGTATGGCCCCCGAGCCGTAGTTTGCCCATGCCTGATGCAGAATGAGTGAAATATACATTGTGCTTTCTATAAAGGTCATCAGAAAGAGCACAATGTTATAAATGTAACAAACACACACACAAACACACACATTCAACTGGAGGAAGTTGGCTAAATTGTTGCTGTATAAGTACAGGAAATACAATTTGCTCCTTTAAACGGGTTTAACAGGAGTTGGAGGGATGTGAGCTGTCTGATGCTGCCAAATTTGCTGAGATTACGTAAACGCCTCTGATGTCGTGCTCGTCTTTGCCACATACATATATTTTCTTTAATGAATGAGGAGATGAAGAGATTAATTAGTCAGAGGCGATTTGTTTGTTTACGGGTGAGGTCGTTAAGGATCATTCCCCCGATGATGCAACCACATCAGGGACTCATTAGCGAGAGACGGTGCAAGGTGAGAGAGGCTCATTCTTGTTTCCGTCTTGATTCTTCACGTCCTCCTAAATGGAACTGAGCGAGTCAGAAGGGAATTCAGAGGGAATAATGATGCCGAAATGTAAGTTGTCCGGGTACTTTACTACAGTGGCCTTGGCTAACCTTAACCTCAGGGCAGCCCCACTTGTGAATGGCTATTCTGACTATTATATGTGGCTCAGCGAGCTTTGATTTATGTAGGTTAGTGCAACATTATATGCGCCGGGACTCGAGGCTTCTGATGGAGGAGGAGACACCTGAGCCTGATTTATATCGCCGCTTTCAGCCGACAGCGGACCTGTAGGAGGATTTCTCAGCGTTTCACCGCAAAGCTCCTAATTTATATCGCAAAGTTTTGACATGACAGGGAGATTTCTTTTTTTTCTAGAAACTTTTGCTCCTAACTATATGATTTATGGCTGCAGCTAAATGGCCTGATCTGCATTTCCTTAATCCTGACAGTGATTTATGATGCCTTTCACTTCAGGGGGATTTGATAAAAAAAAAGAAAAAAAAGAGGAGTTGTGTTTTGTTGAAGTGTTGAGATTGACGTGTAAAACTTTATTGCCTTTTTTTTTTTGAACCAGGTCATGAATGAACTACGCCGATGTTCCAAACGAGACTAAACCACAAGTTAATGCTTTCGAATATTTGCTAGATTACAAAACAAAGCCTTTTGTGTTCATGCTCCCATCATTCTTGGAGAATAGGAAGCTATTTATTTTGTTCCAATGCCCTTAATTGGTGCAGGAATGGAATTACAATTTAAAATCACAAAGTCACATTTCATCAGTGTCACGCTGAAACATGAGCAAGGCCTTGACTTTGTGGAGGACGGCCTGTTATGTTTAAATGAGGTTGTAAATGAGCTGGTTGTATCTCCAGAATGCGCGCAGCTCAGGGAAGAATTGAAGCGAAAGAGCGACTAATATCTTGTTGTGAGTATTAACTCCTGCTGGATTGGAGTCCACCTGGCAGACAGGTTGATGTTGCCTCCAGGGGTCGAGGATGAACACAGGCAGTGGTGCAAGGTGCCGTCATCCCAGACCCTTTGTAAATGCTCTTTGCTAAACTTTTAGTTGGTCACAAGGACATCTTTGAATGATTCTTTCAACCACTTTGTCCCCATTTCCCTTTTATAAGCCATGGAATACTGGATCCTCTACTTGATGGACGAGTGTGAGTCATCGGCTGGAGTGGGAGTTTCAAATGTGGCATCATTTTATGTGCCGGTTTAATTACGTCTCTTTGGAAATGATCCTGGATACTGGGGGTGTTGAGGGGCGTCCATAATCTTTATTATTGCATTAATGAGTCTCTGCATTAGAGAGTTTGACTGGAGCTCACCAAATTGTGCCGACATCCCAAAGCACAGCAGACTTTTTGTTACCAGATAGATGTTAAGAGATTTATTTAATGTCTTTTGACGATAAAAACAAAATCAGGCATTGAATAGTTTTGATCATACTGTGCGTGGTGTGCTCTGATATTCTCAGCACAACACACCAATCACATGATGATTCCTCTCACCAACTGATCTAGAATCTAGTGCTCCAAGCCAGAAATGTTGCCCGACCAAACGTGACCTAACAAAAATGAAGAACTATGGCAACGGCAATCAATTAAACACAACACGAAACAAGGACATACAAGAAGAGTTATGGCCTCGCAGAGTCCAAACAGTCCTGGACATTTGTAATGTCCACCAAACTTTGAGCTTCAGGTCAGCGATGCTTGTCTTGAATATTGAAGTAGTTCAACGTTTACAATTGTCGGCTCCGACCGTTTTCTGAGAAGATTAGACAAATTGACCTTGACACACCTCAGACCACAGGATAAACTTATAGGATGATCTTGTAAGACAAGAAATTGTCTGTCGTTTGCCGTCCTTGGTCATAATGGATGAAAATCAGGGACAAAATCAACTCTACTACCTTTAAATGTACAGTAATACTCAGCTGTCGTCCTGCTGCATTTTAGCCGAGTGGCTACGTGAGAGCAGCAGCTTGCAGGTGCTCAGTGAGCATCCGAGGACTGTGGCAGAAAGGTAAAGTGCACAGAATGCACACAATGACGAGTGACCGCAGCAGGAGCGCGGAGCCTGTGAAACCTACTGTGGTGGTTGTGTTGTGCTGCTGTGACGGCCAAGATTTCACTGAGACGCCCAAAAAGAAAACCCTCAAAACCGACATGATGTCTGACCAGTGCTGTGTCTCAATTCAGGGTCTGCATCCTTGAAGTACGCAATTTGAAAGGAAGTTTCGTCATAGCACTGCGTGAAGGCTTGTCCCAATTCCCAAGGGTCCTTAGGACGCTCAAAATGCGCACTCGGAATGTGCCCTCGTTTTAGCCGATTCCAAGGATGCACCGCTACTATCCTTTGCGTACTTATGTATCCCATGATGCTTTGCGTGCTGCTGCAAAGCATCGTGAGATCTTGGGAAGTCAGCTGAAATTAGCGGCATTTACTAGTAAAGACACTTCATATAAATTTAAGTATTGAAATTTCACATAAAATATGCAGTTTTAGCATCGGGTTTTTATTCATTTCAATATCGAACGGCATCGTTAGATGGCGAACCAATGGTTAGCTTGATGCTATAAAAACGTCACTTCTGGGGTTGGCCAGCAGGAGGGAACGGCGGTGACGCAACGAGGAAATACGCTGAAGGCTAGACCGTCCCGTGTGGTTACGGGGAGGCGGGGTTTGGTGCGTCCTTCTAGGCTGGGTCCTCGAAGAACGCTTCCTTCAGACGGAGGACACTCGGTTTGAAGTGTGCAGACCCTGAATTGAGACACAGCACAGATGTTTCTCTGTCTGAGGTCCGATGTCGCAGCTGCTGTGACGATATGTCTCGACTGAAGGACGTAATGAAATATTCAAACCGCACAAGAAGCACTTGAATGACAAACTACCCAGCATGCCCCACGCTCTAACACGCTTGCCGCCGCCGCCTAATTAGCGGCTCTGCAGCAGGTGGCGGCATGATTATTGGGGTTGGAATTTTGGAATTAAGATAAGTCAATGTAAAAAAAAAAAAAAAAAGAGAGATTAATTTTAAATGCTTTTATTGTTGCATGTCAGGAGCAGGTCTTTTGGACCAATGGAAAAAATACACTACCAGTCAAACGTTTGGACACACCCTATGAATTTAATGTCTTTTCTTTCATTCTAATGACTATTGACATTGCAGTTTCTCACTGAAGGCATCAAAGCTATGATGAACCCACATGGAATTATGTAGGAAACAATAAAAGTGAAAAATAACTCAAACACGTTTGATATTTAAATTCATCAAAATAGCCAGCTTTCATAAAAAGTGTATTTAGAGTTATTCAAGGTGTTTTTCTTTGCTGCATAATTACAGATATCTTGATGTATTCAGTATCAATCTGCAGTTTAGAAAGTTGTAAAGATTAAAAAAAAAATGCAAGGTGTGTCCAAACTTTTGACTGGTCGTGTATATTAGTCTGTTGATTCCCAGTCCAGGCAGTGTAGTTGAACAAAGATGCAGATGGCTGATAGGCAGCAAAACAGCCATGTTTGTTGACAAGAAATAGCGCTTCTTATTAAACTGAGAACACCACGGCTAATTTGCATTAACCCCAAATCAGTCGGTCTATTTAAATGCAGCACACTTTGCGGTGGACCAGTTTGGATGTGGGTAATGTGCCCGACTCGAGTACAGCTTCCACCACCTTTATATGTTTACATTCAATTGATACGTGCAATTGAAGACCAGACCACCTTATTCAGAGAGCTTTCAGTGGTGGCAGTGTTGAAATCTCTCTCTGGATTGTTTACCGACAGATATTAATGCCTCGTGTTAACCGGTGGGCAGCTGCTGGCCGGCCTGCTGGAACGAGTTTGATTAAATTCAGAAATTAATGTTTTCTCCTGACGTGAGAGGTTAAAGTTGGAGCTCTCCTGCTGTTCAAAACAAACCCAAGCAGCAGGTTTAATTGGTGTCATAGAATTGAGTCACTGTGTTGCTCTCCTGGGCACAGGTCCAAAATCTGTAAACACGCACACACAAACTCACGCACATGTTTCAGAGATTAATTAAAAGCCGAGGCGAGAGCTCCGGCTGCTCTCTTCATGCCTCGATCCAATCCCGCCTGATCTCTCGGCTCAGCGGTCAGAGCAAAGTTCACAGAATCGGAGTTAGTTTTTATTGGTTCCCACAGTGTGTGAACATGCTGCATCACCCTCAGTAATGACGTGTATCGAGTGAAGCTGCAAATTGTGATGGATTCACGGTAAATCCATGGCGAGGTGGTCGACCTGCGTCTCCATGCAGGATCTGTGAGAAGACGCCACGACTGCGGCCACAGAGGAGTGTTTTGACACTTGGGGGCGAGATGAATCCACACGGTCACTCTTAACGGACTTATCGTGGAGGTGCTTTTTAAACTGCAACGTAATTAATCTCCTAAGAACTGGAAGGGAATTCTCAAGGTCGTGACAGTCGATCTGAAAAGCTGCTCCTTTGTTTGAGGTGAACCGCAGTCGACGAGAGCGATGAGCAGGAGGAGAGTGTTGAACCAGGAGCTCTGCCATGGTTTTATCATTTGCCCCTCACCGCTGAACAATCACCGACGCTAATGTATGCATGAGAGGTTTGTTCTGCCAGCAGCGCGGTTACATTTTGGATTTTGTAATTTCACCAGATAATTGCTTGGTAAATGTTTGCTTTCACAGGCCTTGTGTTTAGATTACATCAGTTGTTTTCAGCAGCCTCGCTTACGTGGGACATTGGTGAAGTTAGCTTTGAATAATAAGCACATTTTTTCTTATGATCTGAATTTTGAAAAAAAATCTGTTTTGTGTCTTAATTTGAATTAGTGACAGTTCCTCTTAAATATCTTGAATGGAAGTTTTTTACCGTACTTATTTTTAAATTTTCCCACTACAGCGTCAGCTGACAGCAGATGCAGTAAATTCTTCTTGTCCCTGTGATCTTCACTAACAACAAATTGCAGCTGAGAACTGGTGACATTTAAAATGAAATGCATTAAATAAATAGACTGAACAATAAATGAGCAAATAAATAAATAAATAAATAAATAATCAAATTGTACAGTGTAACTAAATGTGTACTGACTTTGTTATAACACATGAACACAAGTTTGGACTGAGACATAACGAAAAGCTTGACTTTACTTCCCACCCAGTTATTCCCCTCAGGCTTCCACCGCCATTGATGATGTCACATCCAGTAACACTCCGTATGAGAAACATGGTTTCCAGACCATTCAGTCTGCTTGCAGTGTGGAAAGTCGTTCCTTCCGCGACTCTTTTCCATCCATATTTTAGCTGCCTGGGCGAGCTCTTCACACTGAAGCAGAGCTGCTGCAGACTGCTGACAGCGTGATCAAGTTTGTACTTTGGAAATGCAGGCAACATTCTTTTTGGCTCTCTGACTTAGTATTGAGCACAGACATCAGAAGAAAGATAAAAGAAAAAAAAGGTACAATATTATATAATAACAATAATATTATTTATTGATTTCTTTTGGAGGGTGTCTATATTCTATTTTCTATAACTGAACAACTGAGATTTTTTGGGTCAAATCTTGTGCACCAAGCTTTCAGAAAAATCAAAGAGTCACTGTTGGCGTCTTCTCCTTTCAGTCCAGCCACCTCATGCCACCTTCCAGTCCTTGATGTTCACCACATCCACCAGATCTCCTCTCCAGTCTCCCTCCAGGCCTGCAGACCGGCACCGCTGGCCTCCTGTCCGCTTTGATTTAACAGACAGCAGGTGGGTCATACTGGCCTGCTCTTCACCGGGGGATTTCTGGGGAAACCTCCTGAAAAAAATGTAACCGAAGTGGCTGCTGCTCTTGCTGCTGTCATGGTTGTTGTTCTGACACCTTGTGGTGCGTGCACGTGTAGATGTGTGCATAAAGGCCGCCTCCCTGCTCTGTGCATGATGACGTCTGGGCTATTGGACACTCGTGCTCCGCCTGATAATGGCGGCCTGATGATGTTTTTCACCTTTGGACAGGCTCCCTGTTCGGCGCCCCAGACGTCCACATGTAGAGCAGGACGACCAGATGAGTCATCGCTTTGCATAAGGCAAGGACGTTTTGGAGCCACGACTCTAATGAATCTTTTCTCTGCTCCCCCACCTCGTTTCTTTATCTGTCCTTTTTTTCTCTCCCTCTCTCGCCGGACTCAGCTTTAAACCCTTTTGCCCGCCGTCCGTCCTTACAAAGTCACTCAACTGGATGAAATCATTTACCTGCATGAAGGGGAGCGAGAGAAGGGTGGGGCGGGGGGGCGAGTTAGAGAGGGACGGTCAGACAGAGCAGGGGGCGCAGAGGAAGTCTCTGACAAGTGCTGCATTTGGGAGAGGAGCAGAGAGCAGCGTTGTCTCTCCTCTGCCTCCTGACGAGTCGTCACAACGGCCCTGAGGAAAAGAACAACAACACGCAACAGGACGGTAAAAGGAAGAAATGCAGCAGAGCGCAGGATGACCATGTGTTCGTTGAGCTGAATTGTTCAGGGGGCAAAAAGTCTATAAAAATATCAAAAGTACGTAAAGATAATTCAGTTATCTTAGTTTGTCTGTGTTTCTCCTTTTAGTTTTCAAGTCCAGTTCCTGCCAGCCCCACTGCTACACATCGGAGACCTGCACAGCCGTCACCTTGACTGAAATATGCACTAATGTGAGTTCTACCATGATAACACAAAACAAAACTGCAAAGGTTAATAAAATGAAAAAAAATAAATAATTAGCTGTTTAACTGTTGAGTGGTCCTCACGGCAGACGCTAACACACGTCTGGCTCCTGCTCCCTTTTTAAACACTTCATTGGCCGTCGCCTCAACACGCCTCGTACACAACGTGACGCCGCGTGGTGCGTTGTTGTCATCTCACCTGGTACGGCAAGTGACAGCGACTCTCATTTTGTACGTCAGCGTTACGTAAAAGTCCAGAGACGCTGACGATGCGGCAAAATGATCTCGGCATCCCCTGCAGACGCACATCAGTAAACCTCTTTTTTATTTTGTTATTTTGTTTTGTTTGTTTGTTTGTTTTACTTCGACCACCAGTCATTTGCGTGTAAAGAATTTTTTTTTCTTGTGTTGCCTAATCTGGGATTGATGACAAAGCAGCCTCAGCCACTTTCATCCACATCCTGCTTGGCAACCCAGTGACTGGCAGGTTTTATTTACAAGAAGGCCCAGCCAAGTTAATCTCATCAGCAATGTGGCTAATAAAGTACGGAGAATGATGATGATCGACCTGCCATGCCGGCGCCCTAATTATCCTCAGAGATCATTAACCAATTTATGAAGAACGTAGATGAGTCCATCAGAGGGCTTCTTCTTTTCGCAAACCAGTGTCAGCTTTGCCTGAAGGCTGAAAGGACCAGATTTCGAAAGTGAATATGGATAAAGGGCAAGTTCATAGATTTCATCAATGATGGTTTGGTTCCAATAGAGGAAATTTAAGGTGCTATGCATGTGCACCATGACCATCCTAAAGAACCACTGAGGAACCGCTGCTCTATAGCGCCACACACAGCACAACGAAACAACGTGAAGGACCAAAATATTTCTGTGTACTGGATGTTTAACCTCCAGTTATCCTCAGGCACTTCATGCCAAGGCCATCAATGACGTCTTATGTAGTCCACCCTAAATTAAAACACCTCATTATACCCTCAATATGACACCATGGCAGAGCCAGCAGGGCCAGCAGAGAAGGCATTGCTGACTCTGACGGCCCACCACTGACTGAATGGGCCACACACTCTGCAAGATAAAGAAATATTGAGGTTTCCAGAACTGTGTGAGAGCTTCTTCCCCCTCTGAGTCAATTTTCCAAAGTCATCTCAGAAAATCTTTGTGTGGCGACAAGTTTGAATAAACTTTTAAAATAAACCTTTTTGTTAATCTGCCTCCGGTGTTTGCCTGTAAAAATATTTTGCAAAGGTTTGCAGTGCCGTAGGTACTTTGACACTTTACTTTAAATTACAGCATTTTCTTCTTTTTAAACTTCAGTTTTACACGTGATCCCAAATTATTGTATGTTTTTTTCTTTTAGTCTTGGACTTTATATGGATGAAAATTATATAAATAAAAAGAAGGATCAGGGAGAAAAAAATGAAAATTTTCTTTATAATTTCTTTGAATCACTTCAAATTTCTGAACCCAAAACTAAAAAATAAACCTGGAACAGTAATCTTTGGGAAGAATTCCAATATTAAAACTTCTGCTGCTCCTCATTTCTTTTACAGTTACGGCCTCGTCATGCTGGGTTCACAACCCACCGCTACAACGTAACTTCATTTATTTACAAAACGCACGGCGGGAAATGCGCTCGGGCCGTTGTGTGGCGCTGCGCTGCATGAAGTCAACATCATGTGACAGTGATGATAAGATGTAGTGACGTCAAGAACACTGCTAGCTCACCGTTTTTATTTGACCTTTTAATATTTGTATTTCCCCCCCACTCTGCTCGGTCCTACAACAATCACATGCATGGTTAGATACTGTCTCTCCCCCTTTCGGCCCCGTGATGATTTGAAAAAGAAAAAAGAAAAAAAAAAGTCTTCCTGTTTAAAGCGATGTTTCCAGCGATATAATGCAGCTCCAGCTCCTAAAGACGAGGCTGGTTATTTGTGTCATGTGGTTAATGATGAAATGCGACAGTTTCCTCCAGCGTGACCTGCTCTGACACCAGAGGCTTCCGACAATCGCTGCCTCCTCTCACCGGCCTCCTGTCGCTCTCTGTGTGCTACAACCAGGAATACCTTCATCTGCCGTTTGAGTTATCAGCGCTCGAATCCCTTTGTCATTTTGCTTCCTAGGTTAAATAACGCTAAATAATCCCGACAGACTGCTGTTGGGTGTCAAGTTGAGCTGAGGAGATAAATGAAATACATTATATACAACTAGTTGTCCTCAGTGTCTTTGGCTCTCGTCTCCACATGTAGTGGGGGAGGGGTGCCGGCAGTCCGTGGGCCGCTGCAGAAAAAGCTCAAACTTGGGTGTAAAAATTGTCCACTGTGTTCTCTGCAGCACCTTGTCTGCTACCACAGTCTCTGCCTGGTCACTTCGTCGCCCTTCAGAAAATGTATAGGTTTCCAGAGTATACACAATCTTGTCAGTCAATCCACCAGCCCCTTATTTACCTATCTTCCTTGCTGTGCCATTGAACAATAGTTCCCTTAAACTTTATCGTTGAAAAATTATCCCCTTTGTGATGTCATAAGGGCATGGATACATCTCCCGCGTTAGTGACAAGTGTTGGTTCTGCGATCTGTTTGTGCCCCCTTCCAAACACGTGGAAAGTCCAGCAAGGTGCCAGTTTAGCTCTGGAAACCCAAGATTTTTAGGGAAGGCTGAAGGCTAATTATGCTGTTTTCTGGAGATCTGAAGAGACTGTTCTCATGTTCTCAGGGGACTGAAAGATTCGATAACTGGTTGTGCAAGGCAGCTCTACTGGAGTCCAGGATGAAATCCAAATACGAGAAAACGGGTGTCAGACCTTTTAAACGGCCACATTGGCCAACCGTGGGTCCGAATCCTGCTCGTAGCGGTAGTGGTAGACCTCCATCTGGTCCCGGCACGCATCCCTAATGTTGTTGAGCCACCGCTTGATGCCCCTCCGGTTCAGGTAGAGCACCATGAGGAAGACCACCCCGATGAGAGCCAGCACGATGCCCAGGAAGACGTAGGAGACCGCCTCCAGGTTCTCGTTCATACAATCCAAGTCATCGTCCCGCAGCATCTCCACGGGGATCCCCCTCTTGGCCTCCGGCTCGCTGCACACCAGGCGAGCCGCGTCCGCACACTGCGAGGAGTTCTTCAGCCAGTAGTAGAACGCCTCCAGCTCGCAGCTGCAGCGGAACGGGTTCAGCGCCAAGTAGACGCGCAGGCGCCTCTGCTGGTACAGACTGGTCACGTTCTCCGAGCCGACGCTCTCTATCGAGTTGTTCACCAGCACCAAGGCGTGCAGGTTATAGATGTCCAGTCTCGCCAGGGGCATGGATCTGAGCGCGTTGCCCGCCAGCTCCAGCCTGTGCAGGCTGCGCAAACTTTGCGTGTCGAGCGCGTCGGAGAGCTGCGCCGCGGCCGCTGGCAAGAGGGTGTAGTTCAGGTACAGGGATCGCAGCTCGGGCAAGCCGTGGAAAGCCCTGGCAGATATAGACGTCAGTTGATTGTGGCTCAGATCCAGCAGATGCAACCGGCCGAGCCCCAGGAAGGCGTAGGGTTCGATGATCTGTATTCCGTTCTCTGACAGCGAGAGCGTCGTCACGCCCAGCTCCGTGCCGTTGGCCGCGAACGCACCGCGCTGCAAAACAGAGATGTTCCTCCCCTGGAGCACCAAGGCGGACGTCCATTCCGGGATGTCCCCGGGGACGTCGGTGTCCTCCCCGCTTCCCCTGCAGGCGACCGTACCGGAGTCCCTGGCACAGGTGCAGGACGGCGGGCAGCCGTCCTCCGCGCTGACCGGGGAGCAGAGGACGCACGCCACCGCCGCGCAGCACAAGCACCAGCGGCTCCAGGTGGAAGAGGGACACTTGGAGTGGTCGCCACCGCGGAATCGCCTCATCTTCCTCCCTTCCTCCCTTCTCTAAGCAGGTCGACGCCAACAGTGGGGACTGACACAAACCCTCGCAGGCATTTAAAGTCGAGGCGCTCTTGCACCGGTCACTTTGCGCTGGGAGGAAAACAATCCCGCACTTCTCATGTCTCCTTTGGGTTCTTTGGATGAGTCGGGGAAACGACGAGTTCTTGTGTCAAACGGACGAGGAGGAAACAGCCGAGCTTGGCTGCGCGTAAAAGAGATCTGCGCCCGGCGGTGTTCTTGACGCCTGTCACTGAGGGAGAGCAAGAGAGAGGGGGGAGCGAGAGAGAGAAAGAGAGAGCGAGAGAGAGAGAGAGAGTGAGAGAGGCGGACGTGTGTTGAGGTGGTGCGTTGAAAGACAGCTCTTTTCTTGAGGAAAAGTTCAGTAGAGAGTTAAAGCTCATTTTATACAGATAAACCATAACTGTCAATGAGTGCTCACTGTTGTTATAAAATCCTTCATCGTCGGAAAAAAAAAATCCGACAAGCAGTTGCGGGATTCCAGAGTATGTTCTTCTTCACTGCCACGTTACTTGCAACCTTTTAGTTTACAGCTCCTGGTCTTGTCGCAAATCAAGCGGCTGTAATTATCTGCGGGCACTGGAGCCTGTTTAATGGGAGCGCTGGTCGACAAAAGTCGTTTATTAGGAGATGGCCACGCTCTGCACTTGTTGGCAAACAAATCAAAAAGGCTGAATAAAAAAAGCCGCTGCTTTCAAGACGAGGATTTGCATCGGGGCACAGAGTGGAGAGTTAGGTCGAGATGGGGTTGGTGCACATTCCGCGGGAGATGGAACCGCGCTCAGGAGAGGGAGTGATAAACTTCCCTGCAACTGCATCGGCTGTACGCCTCTTCTGTCTAAGGAGTGCACACTATTTTCAGCCCACATCTTACCGACTGGGCCCATCGTCTGCTGAAACACACCGGAACTCATTAGCAAGTCAGAAACACTGAGGAGGAAGCGGCCAAAGGAAAACGATGGAGGGGACGGGAGTTCTCGAAGGTTTCAGCACCACGGACAGTTCCACGGAAACACTCGCACACCACAGCTCCAAGAAAAGAACATTGTTTTTTTCTGTTTGGAAGGTTATAGTGAGAAAATAGGAAATTATAAAAATGCATAATAATAATGTCATTAAAAAAATCAAAGGGAGAAAAAGAAAGACGCCACCTGCCTGCTTCCTGCAGGAGGACGGCGAGGAGAGGGTACTATGCCGGACTGCTCCTTTAATGGTCCATGTTCAACACCGAAGCCATGAGCCGATTGTGCTGCCCTGTGCCCATGAGCTCTAAATCTAGATGGAACGGACAGAGATGACTTCAGCCAGGATGTGAATACGTGACAGAGAGAGGGAGAGAGAGACACTGACAGACAGAGAGAGACAAGGAGGCAGGAAGAGATTAGACGGTGGCCTTCCTGCTGCTGCTGCGCCAGATAAGCGCAGAGGGCTGCGTTATTAAGGCCTGTGCTGCAGTATTTCTTCCTCCGGACAAACAAGGACTGTTGGCCCTCTGCCCCCCCTCTGCCAACTTCGCCCCCGACAGGTGTCCACTCTATCTGCCGGTGCATGGGCCTGATTTAGTGGCTGCTGCCGGTGACGTTGTGGTGGCCACACCGTGCATGGCCTTCCACTCGACACTGAACCTCGTAATTGATTTTCTCATGGCTGCCCATTCCTACCTGCTGACTACAGTGTGTGTGTGTGTGTGTGTGTGTGTGTGTGTGTGTGTGTGCACCTGAGAGGGTGAAGCTGCCGGTTTGCAGTCGCCTCCACTACAGCAGAGCCTTCCCCATCCTGCCACCCGCCGTCATTGCTGACAGCTCCGCCGCATGTGTTAAATGATTTTTCGACACGTGTGCGTCTGAGCGCGACTGTGCAGAGTTATGCGCCCGCTGCAAATTGCCCCCACCGTCCCCGCTCTTTGATTTCCTCCCTCATCAGTACTGCGCCGCTTGTCGTTCATTAACCTTGTTTTAATGAGCAGCCTGACTCGCCCTTCATTCCTCCCTCTTTTCCTCCCTCCGGCTCTCACATGACTGACTGATGCTGGACACACAGTATAATAACAGCGGAAGCCTAGTGACATCATTGAACGCAGTTTCTTGCTTCTGGCTAAAATATAACAAGTGGAAACTCTTAGAAATTGTTGTTTGGTTAAGAGAAATGTCTTGATGTGGAATGTTTAGTGGCCTTCTTCCATGCTGCAGCTATTAAAGTGATTGATTCAGCTATTACATGTTCCATCTAATACCAATGTTCATTTTTTTCTTTCTTTACTTTTTCATCCAGGACTCCAGTGGAGCCATCTGGTAAATGATTTCCCTAAAACACTCTGAAGATCTCAAGAAACCTGATATGTAGCCCGCTGTTTACAACCGTCTACCATTTTTCACAGGCTTGTAGAGGAGCAAAGATGAGTTTGCTGCTTCAAAGGGCAGGATGAAAGCATGGCAGACACAGAGGTAGCAGTCCTCTTTGTAACATCGTGAAGGTCTGATTTGCTGGACGGTGTCTTTTTGGCACAAGCTTTTCTCACGGGACTGTTCTCACTCCAACAGGATGGAGACACAGTTTGTTCTCAGAAAGCATTGGTCAAGTGAGTTGGAGAAATTCTGGGGCCTCTACGGTCTTGCTAATCTTGCTCTTTTTGCAAAAATTCACAATGTTCAAGGTCTTTAAGCTTCTCACGCATGAATTAGGCTCCTGTATCCTTGCCCAAGGTCTTCTATACTGTGCTATACTGACGCTGTCAGCTTCAACATAACTAACTGGTCTTTCTAAGTACTTTGCCAAAGCACTTTCTGCTCCGCCCAAATGTTGCAAAGAATTCTTTCTTCGTTGCTGCCTCTCGCTCCGGCTTTGTCCGATTAGCGAAGAAAAGATTTGCATTAAGTCCTCAAAAGTTCGGAATTGACTTTTTGTAAAAGTGAAACGTCCCTTTGGAGGCAAAACTCTGGTGGCTGCGGGTGTGTGTGTGTGTGTGTGTGTGTGTGTGTGTGTGTGTGTGTGTGTGTGTGTGCGTGCGTGCGTGCGTGCGTGCGTGCGTGCGTGCGTGTGTGTGTGTGCGTGCGTGCGTGTGTGTGTGTGCTGGGAGCCAGGGGGACATTGGTTACAGTGGTTCCTTCGAAAATCTTCCATAAATCTTCCCTCCTTGCACTCTGGGTTTGTGCGTCTGCGTTACATAGCATCTGCCAGGCTGAAGGCGAGCGGGTTGAGACGCTGAAGGACTGTGGTGCAAGTGTGGAGTGTGGATAATGCGGGTGCACACACACGCACAAACGCATGTGGGAAAACGCACACACGCGCACACACACACGTACACACACATGGTCTAATTCAATCTATCTGACCACTGAACTCAGAGGAGTAGGAGAGCTCTGTGGTGGTGGGCAGATGGTGATCAGGGTTCATCCGTCTCCCCTCCAGACTCACGACTGCAAAAGCCTTTCATGGTTTAAAAAAAAAAAAGAAAAAAGAAAAAAAAAAGACGCACCAACAACGTCACTCTTCCCGTCTGCCTCCCTCCCCTCCTTCCGTCGGCAACTCTGACCGTGCCTCTGTTTGTCAGGCCCACCTGTCTCTCAATCTGTCTAAGCGCGGGCCTGCTTCTTAAACAGTACTCCAGCGCCGCATGAATAAAAGATGAGGGGATGAGTGAGGAGAGGAGAGGAGAGGATGGAGGCGAGGGCGGAGCGCGAAGACGCGGCGGCGGCGGCCCGCGGGGTAGGAGCCTTACGGTGATGAGGGTGGTAAACGGATCTGGTGGAGCCGGTGTCACCTGTCCAGGGACCATTAATTAGTCATTTAGACTTGTAATGGAGTGAGCCGTGGCCAGACAGACACAAGCGGCCGCACAAAGCTCAGAGTCACTCAGTTGGAGGAGTAACTTGTGGCTGCTGACCAGCGGCTGTGTGGCAAAACTGTGGAGGAATCCCTGAGTGTCCGCCTAGCAGCAAGCAGACGTCTGACGCAGATATGCTGAACTGCTCTTTGTAAACCCAGCCATTGCAGTGTTGCCCTAAATGCACATTTCTCCTTTTTTTTTTCTCAATATATGAATAGAAATAACAAAACAAAAATCAAATCAACCAGCAAAAAGAGAAATAACTTTGTCTTCCATCCAGTGTTTTTCTATAAATTATTGCTCGCATATTTCAACATTTATTTTTTCAATGACCATCTTTCTCATCTGTCAAATTTCCTGTGTGTAATGAAAAAATTGCTCCATCTCAAACGTTTGTTTTTTTTATTGTGCCTTTAAAAAAAAAAAAAAAAAGAAACTGACAGCTAGACAACTAGATGAAATATTTACTATTTTTTCCAAGATACTTCACACGTCAGAGTTATCCACCCACAACC
This sequence comes from Nelusetta ayraudi, assembly GCF_046127955.1. Lineage (NCBI taxonomy): Eukaryota > Metazoa > Chordata > Actinopteri > Tetraodontiformes > Monacanthidae > Nelusetta > Nelusetta ayraudi. The sequence continues at coordinate 4,778,875 of NW_027466083.1, forward strand.
GGCACACACAGCCTTGGTCTTGGAGTTAGTGTTCCGTGTGAACAGTAGCGGCGAGAGTGAAGATTTGTTTTTTTTATTACATTTTTTTTTATAATAATTTTTTCCGTTAAGTGTCTTTAGGGAGACTTTATTATTTATCAACTTTATTTGGTTTCACCTGCACCTTTTTTTGACGCTTTTTTTTTGTTAATTTTTTTTTAGGAAATGTTCCTTTTTTCCTCTTGTTCCCCCTGTACCACACTGTGGAGAGCCTGAGCAGCTCCTTCAGCTCGAGGCTGCTGCACCCTCAGTGTAAGAAGGAGCGCTACCGCAGGTCATTCCTGCCTGCAGCCTTCAGGCTGTACAACTGCACTCAGTAAAATCACATCTACTAGGATAGAACAAAATCTACAATAACTGTAAGTTTCTCATTTAGATGCAATAGAAACTTATTTATAGCAGGGCATGTAGCACACGTAAATTCAACTGTATCTCGCTTCTTATTTTTCTGTATATATTTACAGATGTTTTATTTTTGTCTATATCTTCTGTTAATATAATTCCTGATCTTTTGCACTGTAGCCTTTTTTTGTTGATGCCGTAATTATGCAAATTTCCCCACCGTGGGATCAATAAAGGTCTTCTTCTTCTCCTTTTTCTTTAAGCCAAAGACACTGTAGCATTTGACTACATGAGGATCACATGATATTTTTTAACCACGTATAAAGATTTAGCATGTGTCTACTTTCAGTGTTTCGTCTCAAGATCAGCTGAGGTCACGTGAATGTCAGCAAGTATCAGATCCCTTATGTAACACCCTTAGGACCCAACAGATTTACACAGTTAGTGTTACACAGCAGCGACTCCTGGCCGCTGCTCGGATTAGTTTATTAAAAAAAAAAAGAGAAAAAAAAGGCTTTGCTCCTAATGAGCCGTCAGCTAACGATATGGATACTTGGCTCGCATTGTCTCTGTTTAGATTGAATTACAAAACGGTTGATATCTGATGTTGGGATGACCGCCGCTTGTCCCGCTGCCTGTTGCTGAGTGACACGGCGAGGCCCCCGTGGCCGTCGGGACGCTCTCACCCCATGGCTTTTTGAGGTGTATCGGTGACACCTTGGAAAGTGAACCACCGTGCCGAGCGTGGCCAAGACGCTGGCCTTTAGCCAGTCCCGTTAGCGGTGGCCGGCTAGTCTCAGCGGCAGAGGGGGTTACAGTTTCAGTCCAGCGATGGATTTATTTTCAAAGTGGAGGGCGTGCTCTTTTAATTCCCTTTGTTGGTGTTTAAGTACGCAGCCAGGGGTCAGAGGCATCAGTCGGCCGTACGCAGGGTTCATCAGACGGTCCAGGGGTGCCTGATAATTGCTCACATTTTGAGACGGGATCAATTTTAACCCTGTCTCAGCGTCCTCACAAGTTCCTCAAAGTTTTCCTCAAAGTTTTCTCAACTTTTTAATGACTTTGGAACTTGTCATTGAAAATAATGGTGTATTTTTTCTTTCATTTATAGAGTCTCAGTTGGGCTGTTTTTGTGGAGCAGATTAAAAAAAAAAAGCTCTTTAAATAAGCGCTATTATTATCATTATCGTTGTTGTTGTTGTTGTTGTTGTTGTTGTTGTTGTTGTTGTTGTTGTTGTTGTTGTTGTTGTTGTTTTTAAAGACTCAGGCTGGTCATTGAGAGAAGGACGAGTCAGGGCCTAAGACCCCAGTGATTTCTTTCTTTTCCTAAAGTGAGCCGTCGGTCACGGTCTGCTCAGGCTCACATTCATCCACCTCCTCCACGACGTCTTCAAAATAAACCTTGGTGCTGTCAAGATGTCCTGAAGGGGCCAAAGTAAGAGACCATGTTTATGTTTGGCAGAGCCAGGCAATCAGAGCAGTGGCGCCCTCCATCCATCAGCGACCAGGCTGCTCATCACTTCTCCTCTCTGTCAGGGTGAGCTTCCTGGGGTGCAGTGCTCCTGTGCTGCCGCAGCGCCAGGGAGACAGACGAGGACATCAGTCGCTTTCTTCTCTCATTCGTTCAGTAAGTGACATATTTGTTGGTGTTGAAAGGTGTAGTTCAGGCAGTTGGATGCACATATTAAGCTGACGTGTCAGATAGAATGCCTCTTTAATCCATTTGTTTTTGTCTGTTCTTTCTTTCTTTTTGGTGATTGGACAAACATTTTGTCTGCCACATTCAAGTAAACTAATCAGCCAGAAAGTAGCAGTGTGGTGTGAAGTTGTGACATTAGGTGTGTGCCACCGTATTAAGACATGGTTGCAGCATGTTGCGTTGTTAAATGAGCAAAATTATCTTTTCCATCCAGAAAAGACAGTGGTGAGGATTTTGCTCTGTTATGTCGTCTCCTCCTGATAAAGCAACTGCTCCTGCATCGTCCATGCTAATCTCTTTGGCTGCAGAGAGCCTTCCTGTGAAGCATCTTTCTGCTTTTGCCACAACAGGATGCTGATTGATAGAAAAACACTGAGATCAATATCAGCTTTCCAACTTCAATGCTAAGTTACACAACTGTGCAGCTAAATTTAGACGCGGCGTCTCTAAATCTTTCCTGATCAGTCATCAGACAACTCCCCGGATTGATTTTGGGAGTGTTTGTTGACTGAACTTTGGCTTCAAACCTTTGGACTTTGGTCTTGGAAAACTGCACTCAACAAAGAGGAGCTTTTGACCTCAAGTACTTCTGGAGTTGGCTATAGTTAAACAGACCTGAATGCTTCATCAAAAGCAAAGCCATCAAGCATTTTCACTGCAGAGGCGCCCTTGAATGCGCTACAGAAGCCCAGCATAAACAGCTTGTGAAGGGGAAATAGCAGTGAAAACGAAATTCCTCCACACGGAGCCATAAAGGATCTCATTACGTGCTACAGAGAGGGGACAAGGGATGAAGGGGAATCGTGAACCTCCGGCGGCAGGGGAAGGTTTTCATCATCCATCCACGTCTTTGTCCCGATGCTGGAAATACTCGAGCCATCTCTGCCGAGAAACAGGGCGGGACATTGGCAGAAGCGAACCAGGGGCGCAGATAGATGAGCAAAATGGAGAAAGAGATTTTCTTACATTTATTACATTGAGCTTATTAAGGAAGGGGAGGTCATTATTTTCTATCTGGTAAGGAGAAAGAAAGGGGGGAAACTATTCTTAGCTTTAACCCCCCCACCCAAGCCTTAACAAGACAGATCTGCAGTTTAACAAGACAGATCTGCAGTTTAATGTGAGCCTGTTTTAGAAGGTCCGAGTGACTCTATAATTGCTATATGGGATGCTCACCTCAGTAGCTGTTCTTCAACAACAGAAAGAATACAGTTGCAGACCTTTTTATTCAGCCAACATATTTAGCACCGCCGCTGACAGCAGGGAGTGCTGACGCCACAGAATTGCTGAGTAAATAAATAACGTGCGCCCCCAAGGGCAACTTCTTCCTCAATATATTTTTTTATTTGCTTTTTAAGGTTAGACGTTGATGTGTTATTATTCCCCGGAGAAGGCTGAATAATGTCAGCAATATTCAGCTCTCTTATCTGTGAACATCACAGCAAGCGAGCAGAGACAGCTGGCCAAGTCTGGAGCGAGCAGGGAGCATCCCTCTGTCAACTTTGTCGACAAAAATTTCCTCCTGTTATGAGAGATAGATGATGGGACGACAGACAGTGAAATAAAATATTTGCCCAAATGTTTGAACGAACGTCACTGCAGGGTTTTTATGTTGTGAGCCAAGTCATGCAAATAATAATAATAATAATAATAATAATAATAAAAAAACTTGCCTGGGCATGCAGCTATGCTAACAGCAACTCTGCATTTAGCATGTTAACTACCTGCTTGGTAGTATAATACACACACATCACATCATAATTGAACCAATATGCGAAAAAGGAAATGTGTATTTTTTGTGCGCCTTCCTCTTTGGATGCAAGCATCTTAACATGAGATACTTAGCATGTCACACAAGTGAACGGGACGAGTTCACCACTGTAGGTTGTGATACCACGTTGTCCTGATGGTGGCATCAGATAAAATATGTGCAAATCTTTCTTCCTACAGCAAAGCATTTTTAGTTAGTTTGGTTTAGTCTCTCCTCTCCAAACCATTTCAATGGGCTCTTTAGGTTGCATTAAAAAAAAAAAACACTAATTGTGATGCTACATATATTTTAGAAAGCTCTAAGATACTTTTTGCTTTGTGTATGCTTTCAGGAAACAATATATTTCTGTCACTGTGCACCCAATAAATGTGCGTCACAGTGAATATGGTTACCTATCAATGGCTTGGTTTAAACAAATGCATCACGACATCATGTGACTTGGCTCCGCAAACCTGTGGCAATCACTCAAAAAGTGTTTTCTCCAGTGTTGGGATGAGACCCACTGACCGCCACTGACCCTGTTGTCCCCAGAGCCTCCCACAACGTCACGGCTAAAAATAGTGAGGGTGGGACCGCCAGTCACAAGCTCCACCTTGCGTGGTTTCAAACTGCTTAGTCATGGGAGCGTGCGTTCCTTCCGGCTGCATGAAGCGGCGGACCCACGGGCGCGTGCCAAATTTAGCGGGCAGCCCTATTGCTCCAGATAAGCATTGAGGGTGATTTGGGGTGAAGCGCGCGGCCCACCCTTCTGATAGTCACAGAATGGACGTAGACCTAACAGCCGGTGAGCACGAGGAAACAATGCAATGCCAATGCCAATGAAATTGAATCCCTGCAAAAAGAAAGAAGAGAAAGTTTCTGCACTTGTGATTCAGACTTTCATCCATTTTCCATAATGGCCTGTTATAACCTCGCCTATACGCGAATGAGCAATGGGGACTTTATTTTTACATGAGCACCGGCCGCCGCATTACCACCGTCTGCATTAAGTATCACATGTCCTCCGCCGTGGAGACGGGGTGGGGATGAAAGATGGAGCAATCGGGCAACGGGCTAAAGGAACAAATCCACTTAAAGGCGAGTCGCCGACACTGGAGAACTTTGGAGGGGGGTCGGTGCAGGGGGAAGGTGGAGGTAGGGGTGGAGGGAGGTGAGGCGGGGCTCAGATAACCATCAGCAGAAGGACAAAAAGCGCTTCACAAGTTTTATTAGACCACCTCTCAAAAAGAAAGTGAGAGAAAATTGTTCAGAGAAATCCTTTAAAAACATCAAGTCATCCCTTGAATTCTATCCATCCATTTTCTATATCCTCATGCAACATTTCTGTCTGTTCAGGAATGCACGTAAATAATGATAGTAAAGATAATTTGATGCTTAATCAAGAAATTATAATTTGCTTTACTATGGTTCTGCTCTCTTGTCAAACAGTCAATTTTGAAATTTCTGGAAGAAAAAAGATTTTTTTGTTTGTTAATTGTTTTGCACAATCTGGACAAATTGTCCTCTTGGCCTCAAGCAAATTTGTTGGTTATTAATTTGGTACTGGGAAAAAAAAAAAAAAAAAAGATTTAATTGGTGGAAACTTCACCCTGAAGATTTAGTTGCTATTTTAAAACCAAATTAATTTTCGTCATTGTGGCCTTTCTTTTTAATAAATCTGCTAAATATTTTTCTTTTCCCAAGCAAACGTTCACAGCTGCATTTCCATTTGTGAGATTCATTTTGTGCAATTACATTTTATTACAAACAAACAAACAAGAAAGTAGTTCTAAATATCAGGTTTCCCATTGTAGTAAATTAATTTTTTTCTGTCAGAAAGGATGTTGGTGATAACACACTCTGTGTTTTTGCTCTAAATTGCATTAAACTCGTTGTTCTAGTTGTGTGTATTAATCCTGCAGGGATGGGACGGATGGACTCTGGTTGCTGGGGAGAGACCCAGTCTCTCTCTCAGCGGCGGCTTTCCTCGCAGGCCTCGTGGCAGATTGACCGGCTGCAGCCGATCTTTGTGTGTTGCGGCCTGGCCGCTTCTTAATTGCATTATGTACAGAAAGACATCTGATAAGGCGGCATCGCAGCTGCTGGGAATGGCCTCAAAGGGCGGCAGTCAGTCATATGGTGTGATGCGGTGATGCAGGAAGACGTCTTGACGTCCTCGTCTTTCTTCATGCTGGCTGTTCCTTGTTGGGCTGGACCCCCCCCCCCCCCCCACTACCTCCCCCTCGCCCCCTACTGTGTGCCTCATGGTATTTTTAGTCAGTGTGTGTCTTTCTTCCCCTTTGAACATGAGCTTGCATCTTTCTCTCTGAGTTCCTGTCTGACACAGGAGCAAACACGGCGTACCTCATGAAAGACAGCCAACAGAAATATCTCAGATATCCGAGTCGTGCATCATTCTGGCGAGCAGAAACAGGCCCAGCCCTTGTGTGTGTGTGAGTGGAGGAGCGGAGGGAGTAGCGTGGTCACTGCAGACCTCTAATGCAGAGATAACTCATGTAATCACCGTTATCGCTGACTTCACATCAGCGGATTTAAGGCTGCGCCACCAACTCTCCTCACTCTTATCTGCCGGTCGCCTCAGCAGCTTGTGTGGGGACAGGAGGTGCAGTATGCAGGCAATTAGGGAGAGAAATTGAATAACTGCGTAGTTCTGTATCAGTTTGATAAAATATAGCTTGCAGGATGAACAAAGAGGAGCAAGGTGTAATATCTAAGTTCTTTTAAGTCACTTAGCTATTGTATCTTGTACAAATGTATTATTTTGACCTTGAATAACACAACATATGAAGATAAAAGACATGAAATTATAGTCATTGGTATTTTACAGCAGGACAATTCTGTTTTCTCCATGTTTCACACACTATCAGATATGATGTTATTTTATCATTGGAATAAAAAAAAAGCTTTAAAAGTTCAGTTAGCAAATCAAAATTGACAACAAATTCAGCTTCCTTTGGAAGACTCACTCCCTCTGGCACAGCCTATATGTCTTTAAAGTCCAATATAATATGTAAATTAATTAAATTATTATGTAAACGTCACTAATATTTTCTAACAATGTCCCGTGTCTCTAACCTAATGAACTCCCCGAAGACAAGGAGTGTCTGTCCTTTACTTCTTTTTGCTTCCTCCACTTCTCGGAGGGCTTGTGCTAAAACACACAGTTCAGTTCTAGAAAGACGTCCTTTGTGATGTCACCAAGGGCACTGCGTCTGCCAGATTAGTGACAGCACCTCTCAGCCGGGTGTTGCTTCCTCCCTCGGAGACCAACTCTTGCTCACCTTGTTTTTTTTGTCCCCTTTCAAGTATATAAAAAGATGCAACAACGCTTAAGCTTTAGCTGGGAGAAAAAAAACACACCTGAACATTCAGTTTTCTGTGGACCTTTGGTTTTTTTCAGGGAGGGTTTTCTGCAAAATTGATCCACTTGAGTCCTGGATGAAAAAGAAAGCTGTGGACCTTTCAAGTTGACCTCTGTGGATCGTTATCGACTTTACCTGATCCTCCTCAGGCAGTTATCAGCTGAAAGTGACTGCCAGAGGCTTCCGTCTTCAGCGCTGCACCACTTCCTTCCTTTTCACTGATTCAACCTGCTGCCTCCGTTTTCATTTGACAAGAACTTGACTGTGAGAACACAAACGGGCGCCCTCCAGCGGTAGACGTCTCACTGGCAGACGCCTCAGAAGATCCAGCTGTGATGGTGATTTTATTGTCTGTGCCCAGCTGGGAGGAGCTGCCACTCATTTCGGAGAGCCACTGAACCTTGGTGATGGAACTCGCCACGACTGAACAAGATTTCCTATCTTTTTATATGCTTATATACAACTGAGTCCAATCCAGAGATTGGAAAATGTTTTTTTTTTTTTTTTTTAAATAGCAAGCTTAATGATGCACACACTGACGTTAAGAGTCACTATGGAAGGTCTTGAGGAGCACTAGGTCAGTTGCTGGAAGTAAGACGCCATGAAGCGGGAAATTGAATTTGTCTGTGGAAAACTGCTGCCACCTAAAGGTCAAAGGGGAACCTACACGTGCTTGTTGCCAGCAAGTGTGTTTGGAGATGGAGCAGATTGATTTAGCCACGGCAGCGGGACGTGTTTTTCTTTAAAACAATCAGGACAAATGTGTATATTAACTCAGGTCCCATTTTGGAGCAGTACATGCAGCCCGGAGGTAGCTGGAGGAGACATTGGGTCACACTGCAGTACCACCACTGGAGCATGAAATTGAAATTATTGATGGATACATTCTGACACCAAGAGGTCAGGGAACAGTCGCCGGTGTGTGTGTGTACGTATGTATGTGTGTGCGTGTGTGTGCACACCTGTGACTGTGAAGACTTAAAAACTGTGTGCTGACGTCCTGTGGAGGAGTTTTTTTGTACAGGATTTATTAAAATGCAACAAACCAGTTGCTCTGTAAAAAAAAACCAACAAAAAAACAAAAACACATAGACAAAAAAGGTAATCAGGTATCTGATGATTTATGCGACTACCCTCGCAAGCAGTCCTCCATTTCCTGTAGCTCCTGCAACTCTGGGCTTTGAGGACCACAGTGGAGGTGTAGCAGGGGTCTGACCCGGGCAATGGTGGAGAGAGCGGGACCTCTGGCTCCACTGTGGGACAGAGAGCCAGAAAAGAGTCATTACTACCAGATTGACACATCCACTCAAGGGTTAAATGGAAAACACACTGATGGATCGGTCAATAAAAGAGGAGTCAAGGTCATGCACCCATTGAAGTGCAGCTGGGCCAACTTGAAGAGCTGATGGCCGAGTTCGACGCTGTCCTGGCCGTACTGGTGGGCGATGGTGGCGGCGCTCCTCTCCAGGTGGGAAGCTGCATTCTTCCAGTCACCTTCACGGACATCCAGAGACGGAGGTGAGAGGACCGAAAGGTTTTTTCACCACAAGCAAGTGCCCAAGGACAAAAGAGAGAAAATAGCTGCTACTGTGATTCGAATCAGAATCAGTTAAGAAAAATATCCCTGTAGCAGCAATTAAGCAAAAGTTGCTGATTAACATTCAGTTTTAATGTGAAAAAACAGGCACTGGCCGCTTTCACACATGCTACCCACAGTTGAGATGCACTAGAGCGATGGGCACTTTACATCTGCACACACTTGTGCGCTTTAACTCTCACCCATTGCAGCATACGCTCTGGCTGTAGCATCCTCCAGCTCCCCGTGTAGTGGCTGCGTCTCGGCCATGATCAGCCCAGGGTGGCGCTGGGTCCTTCTCAACAGTTCAAGAGCCTCTTCTGGTGCGGGAAGCAGAGAAGGAGAACCACACTGAGACGTGACACAGAAAGCTTCCGGTGCAAAAAACCTGGACAAACAGATGCAGAATCTCTCGCGCCGTGTCTCAGCCACCTGGCCTCTCTCTCTCCATCAGGTCCACAGCCTTCTCCAGGTTGGCTCTGAACTCCTGCAGGCGGCGGTTCACTTCAGATGGCCGCATGCTGAGCCCACAGGAGGGCCGCAGACAAGTCAGTGCAGTTCCTCCGTCCTCCCTGCTTCTCTGAAAAAAACAGAAAACCGCAGATCACACAATAAGGTGAAGGCGATGATCAAATGGGTCCATATCATGCAAAATTTACTTCACCTATAGTTTGTACTGCAATAGGAATTTGTCTTAGGTCAGGCAGTAAACTCCCCAGATATGAAAAAACAAAACTCCAAACTCCAAACGTCTAAAGTCATCATATGGCTGAGCATGCTGCTTTCTGGAGCTCTCCAGATGGAAGATCTAATAACGTTAACCAGATGTGAGTTTATTGTCTATAATGAACACCTACTTTAAGAGGTCCTTTGCACTTTCCACACAGCAGACCCGACCACTGCCCTTTGCCCTCTGGACCATTTTCTTCCTCCTCCTCCACCTCCTCCTGCTGCTGGTTTGACAAGCTGCAGGCTTTGCACTGACACAGGAAGTAGTACTGATCCACCAGGAGGCGCTGGCGTTCTCGGACAGCCATCCTCTTGCTATGGGGACCTGAACAAAGGAGTGGAGCAGTGAGACAGCTGTATCCCACTCAGCGCTGACATGTTTGGAAAAGTGAGAGTTTGGCTCACCGTAGCAGTGCAGGATCTCTTGGCCATCAGCGATGTCTTTGGCTGCTCTGACAGTGACAGTGACTCCTTTGCTGACAGAGCTTCTGTCCTCAGACAGTTCTGGATCAGAGGGCTCAACGGTGGTACCGGTGCTGAACACCAGGCTGGTGTTGGGACAGCAGGAGTGATTGAGAATGCTGAGAGTGGGAAATATTGCTGTAGCAATGCGTACTTCCTGGCTGGCCAGCACTGGCGAGTTTGTCGCTCCTGTCAAACACAGGGACAGAAAGGATGATCATTTCACAGTTGTGTTCATTTTGCCAAGACAACTTCTGAGGTCCACGTCTGATCACCTGTGTCTTGCAGCGTGATGATTGCTTGGGCGTTTGTCCTCAGCTGCAGCATGTGCCTCAGAGCTGTGCTTCCCAGCAGCCACATCTCTGAACTGCAGTCAGTGTGACCTCCCTCATCAGCTGGTGATTGGCTGCTGCATCTGCTGAGGTCCCAGGGTGCAGGTAGAGGTCCGGAGCTACTGAGCTTCAGGTACAATGCTGCAACTGTGACTGCATAAAGGAAAATCACGCCAGGACTGTGGAGCTTCAGGTGGTGCAACAGGTGAAACACGCTTGAGTAAGAGTCGCCATGATGTAGTGCAAGATGTGGGTCGGATTCACTGGATGTTGCTGAGCTTGGAGTCGACCTTGCATGCTCCCTGGCCGATCGTATGTTCTTTAGCCCTGCCTTCAGCGTCACCCTGAGAGCCAGATGCAGCATCACACCCATGACCTTCAGGTCCGCTCCTAGCGCGCACTCCCAGCGGTGGTGTTCCTCCCAGGCCTCTTTCCGACAGGAAGCCGAGCAGTAACGGCTGTAATTACACCCCTCACACGGCACGGGACACAGTGTTTCGGTTAAACACCTGTGACAGCACCTGTGCTCTGTTCCGAATAACATCCCAGCCTCCGTGTCTCGCCTTGTTTCCTTCCCTTTCACCTCTTCTGACCCTGGTATGAGAACACAACTGTACGGCCTGTCATTCAGAATGACCGCCCCAGCTGCTATTCTCTCTTTGGCCACCAGATGCCGACCTTTCTCCGAGTTGAAACTAACACAAGCCTCGGGACAAACTTCAACTTCGGGGGCAGGGCTGTGATGAGCTGCTTTTGCTGTTTGAGCTGCTGCCAGACGCCTGAGGCACTGTGCACGGCGTTCATCAAGCTTGTGGAGAAGATGAGAGGGATATCCATTTTTCAGAGCTTTGTCAATGTCATCCAGGGACTCCTGTGAAAGTAAAAAGTGCACAAGCCCCAACTAAGATGCAAGACGGAAAATAAAAGGTGGCTGACGTTGAACCACTTGTTTTGATTGACATGTTGGCCAGGGACAATCCAGGAGATGATTAAGGCATAAAGAAGTAGTACTGACTACATCGACACACCAATTGAGCAAAACTCACCAGGTAGTGCTGCAGATGGTAGAGTGCAGCGGATCGGTTGGCATAGCACAGGGATAGCTGCTCTGAACATGGCAGGGCAAAACATACACCCTGTCAAGACAAGAGACACAGTGCTTTAGAATTTAGAAAACATTTAAGCGCCACAAAAAAACTATCTCTTGTGATATGGATTTCTGCAATATCAATGCGTCAACTTTTGTTATGGAAATATGCAAATTAAAGTTAATAATCATTAACTGATGAAACAGTTCAATAATGCTAATATGGACAATTTCACAAATGTGCAGGAACGTGCGGTCAGGTGATGCTCTGGCTCACCTGCATCATAAAGAGTAAAAAATAATTAATATTATCATACAAAGTATAATTCTTTTTAATCTTTTTTGTCAGGCCTGTACTTTAAATCAATTATTTATTTATTTTAAACCAATTAACGTTCATGGCTTCAAAGTCAGAATTGCTGAATTTGCGCATTTCCACCACATGAGCCAGACGCGTTGTGCGACAGTGAGCAGCGCCACCGCTACTCAGGTTGCGCAATCCCTCACTGATTTGGGTTGAGGCAAGTGACTGTGTCAGGCTCTCTTTGCGCCCCAATATAATGTCAGACACGTTTAATGTGTACTATAATTTCCAATCATTTAAAAAAAAAAGTTTTTAAGACTAAGTTTTTAAGATTTTTCTGTTACATTATTAGTTTTAGTATGATTGTGTTCATTATGTCTTTAGTTTTTGTGTGGCTCGTCTTTTATCAGCTGACGTTGGCCTCCATAACATCAGCAGATTAAGACGAGTCACACACGCCACCCAGTGACACTTCTGAGTAAGGCGGAAGCTCCACCTAAACATGTCAAGGTAGGACAAACCTTGTCTGTAAAAAAGAAAAAACGAAAAAAGAAAAAAAAGAGAGAAAGAAAAGCGCATAAAGCAGCATAAAGAAAGAAAGAAAGAAAGAAAAAAAAGTACGGAGTACGCTGCCCTTCGCAGGAGACGCTGCTAACTGTAATTCCAAAATCGAGAGCGCAGCAGCAGTCCAATCGTTCGAAAGTTTCGGTCCAAATGAAATAAAAGAATGAAAGACAATGGAACTCATAACACTTTCGTGGAAGCTACGACGCTGAAAACTTGCACTTGGACTATGACGATTGGTTCCTAGAGGAGCAAGTTCTTCTACTTGACCCAAGAGGTAGGCCAATAAAACTATAATTTGAAAAATAATAATAATAGTAATAAAAAAAAAAAAATCTTACACTATTAAACAAATAAGCCAGAATTCGAAATTAGATTTTGAACTTCAATAAGAAAGAAATGGCTATGCTAACAGGCTTTCTGTGAACAGTATCTATCTGGTGAGAAACACTCACATACCAATGAGTAGTGGCGAGCGGCTGCCGTGTAGTCTCTGGTCTTGAAGCAAGTGTTGCCCCTCTCTCGGCATTGACCTGCTTTTTCTGAGTCCTTCTCCACTGAAAGGTCTGCAGCAATCCACTGCAAGTACTTAAGATCTTCCTGTCTGTGAAGAAGGGAGGAATACACAAGGAATCGCAGAGAAACCGAACGAGACTTACTGCTTCAGTCAGAGAAGAAAGACACAACAACCAAGTCCCTTTTGATTTCAGATCGTAGATTCAGTTGAGATGCTGTATTGCTCAAATAACAAATTGGCTACTTACGTTGTCAGAGTTAGCGCACGTTTGAAAAGAGCATCTGTTGTGAATTGGCAGATAAATTGTTCCTGTATTTTTGGGTCCAGTCCTTTCCATTTCTGAGCAACATAACCTTGCCACTGCACACACGGAAGATCCATCGCGCTGTATTGGAAAAGCACATGGACACTGTTTCAGGAACTTGTTTTGAGTTCGGTTTCACGCTTGCAGCTTGCACCAGGCAGAGATCGCACCAACTTTGAAAAAGCATCTTCAAAATAAATCAATTCTATATATATTAATTGCGTAGAGGAAAGTTCTAAGGTATTTCAAAGTCATTTTGACGTAGCAAATAGTATAATGCATATGTGTTTTACGCAATTTCAGTCTGCCATAGTGTATGCATTTTAACCTTCCTAAAGCTGTCCACGTCTAATGCATTAGTTTGAAGGAACACAAAAATAATTTCCGGTCTTTACCCCGTGACATCACATCTCAGCAGTAGCGAAAGACACGCGTCTTTCAGTTCTCGCGAGAAGCCAGTTAGTTCCCTTTAACTCAAGTGCCCCAAGAAAAGGTGTCCGCCGTGTTTCCGAACCGACGTCATACGTAAACATGAGTG